>NW_007258364.1:0-4742 GCF_000164805.1 Carlito syrichta
GCGAGTTTTTGCATAACTTTTCTTTTTTATAAAACTCTGCTCCACAACTTGAAACCGCCTCCTTTGATTTCCACTTCAACTCAGTGAGACTTCCTAGACTGTATTTGGGTTCCCAACCTCTGGGGAATATTTGTAAACTATGCATTTGACAAAATACTAATATCTAGAATCTACAAGGACTCAATCAACCGAGAAGAAAAAACAACCCTATTAAAAAAGTGGGCTAAAAGCATAAACAGAAAACATGAGTTGTTACCAAATATGTTTTAGTTGCTCATATTACTAATTATCAGAGAAATTCAAGTTAGAGCCACGATAAGATATCATCTTACACCTTTCAGAATGGCTGAAATTTAAATGTAATAAGTAAAAGACGTTGGTGAGAATTCAGAGACAAGGGAATTCTTATACACTGCTGGTAATATAGGTCATTTCAACCTCTGAGGAAAACAGTACGGAGTTTTTCCAAGAATGAAAAATAGAAATACCATTCAATCCGGCAATTTCAATACTGGTCTCCGATTCAAAATGAAAGAAAGTATTGTATGAAAAAGATGCCTGGAAGTGGGAGGACCGTGATGGCCTACTGAAGACATTGCACATTTGCCATTCTCAGCAAAGAAATGTATATGGAGAAGCAGACACAGAGCTTTCAGGGTTGACCTGAAAACACAAGCAGAGGTTTATTGGACAGTCCCATGGGAATATGTTCTCATCCAAGTGCTTGACACTACTAGAAGGGGCCCAGGAGAGCACTCATGGAGAAGGAAGGTATGAGTGAAAGTGACAGCTTTTTCTTCTTTAGGCATCACATGCAAGCCTCTGCAGCCCCGATCAAGGAGAGACAGCCCCGGCCTTCTACCTGCACTGCTCACACATCCAGCAAGGTGCCGGGTGCTGTCATGAATCAGGACAGAGGCACTGGCAGTTATCCACATGAAGACCAGGGAATCCCAGGTCCTGAGGACCGCTGGACCCAGTGCCCTTCTTCTTCCCTATTAAGAGGTTCAGTGGGAAAATCACTTTGGGGGTGGTCTGCATTGCATTCGCTCTTCCTGCTCCCTGCCTCTCCAGATTCCAGCAGGTGCTGTACACCCACTTTATAAATATTTCTGTGATATCAACATCTGTTGCAGCCCTAGGTCAGGGTTACAGATGTGACTTGCTCTCAAGAGCCCACCATCACTGTGATAACCCTTCCTACAGAGCAGCATGGAAACCAGGAGGCAGAGCACCTCTGTGCAGTGTGGTGGTATTGAACATGCCCTTCTGAGGACTGAGGGAGAATACCAACTTTCAGATAGCTACTTCCCTTCCACACTTCAGTGAAGGGGGCAGTTCCACCAAGATGAAAGAAAGCCACTCCATGTCTCCAAGAGCACCTGTGGCATAGTAGAGTCTGGTTGCTTGCCAATCCTGCTGATGAGTCACAAAGGAGGAGGCTTAGGAGGAGGTCACCAGAGCTCCCAGAGACCCAGGGCCCCTGTTGCCAGTACCAGGAGGGAACAAACTCTGACCTACAGGAAAGGACCTGCTCTGTCCCTTCCACACTGCATTAGTGAAGCAGTGCCATATGGTTATTCCCCAGTTCACCAGTCTTCCTGGCATTATTGTCTCTCCCAAAAGTGGACCAGAGGAGGAAGGTCAGGTATAAAAACAACAAAAACTCCCACCCCAACAGAAGCAACTTTATCTAATAAAAGATAACAAAACAAAAAATAAAAAGAGAAGTCTGTCTTCACAGAAAACAAACAAAAACAAAGTGAAAAAAATGGCAATCCCCAAAGACTTAATGAGTTAACACCTAAAGAAAGGGATTTCCAGATTCCAAGCAATAGAACCCATCGAAAATGACCTGTTCCTGATGACAGACACAAGACTGGATGTCAAAGACATTCACCAAATTCCATGAGAATGTGGACGCACAAATCTTCCAGGCCATGAAAACAGTGCACAGAATAAAGGATGCTTTTAGGATCAGTTGGAGTGCTCTATATATGTCTTCTTCAAATGTAACATGTATTATCGACTCATTTTTTACTTTGCCTCATTTGGTAAAGTAAATGCGACAGAAGAAATTTAAATCATTCAATTTTGTTTTCAGTCTCTTTAGTACCAAAGTTACAAAAACATTCACAGACACACACTGGTGTACCTTCTATCACTGTATAAATATATATGTTATATTCATTTTGTTTTGTGCTTCTTTGTGCTTAGGGTGGGGGCAGGAGTATGCCTCCAATTCCCCATCTCCTACCTATCACCTATTCTACCAGGCCCATCCTAAAATTCACTTCCTGAAAATGATTTCCAAATCCCTCTCCTATCTGATCACAATTTAAGTTTCACTTGTATCACAGTTCTTGCTCCCTCAAGTCTTCTGATATTTCTAGACTCATCTTTCACCACTTCTTAAACTATCATCTTGCCTGACACACATCTTTGTTCATGCAGGTCACTCTTCTTAGAATGTTGTCCCCTGATCTCCTCCTGAAGCAGGAGACAGATGGTGTCTGCTCAGTCATCCTCCACTTTATCTCATCCCTCGACTGAACTTTATATTCTTTGAGAATGCATCTTTGTATCCTCTCCAGCATTTGAAACACATATGTAGAGTCCTGCAAAATGCTTATGGACTGTGGTATACTTTTCCAACAAATGTCAGTGAAGTTTTATAACTATTACTTCATTAAGTGTTGAATTCAATGCCATTATAAATTAGCTTTTCTGTGGTGAAATTTATTTCAGGTGTAACTCTACAGGCCTAAAAACTGTTCACCAGGAAAATAATCAAGTTCTGACATCAGAGATCGTCCACTACCAAAGAATTTGTTAAAAAAGAGAAACTTGGAGAGACAGGGAAGATGGTGGCTGAGCCAATCAGACTATGCGAGTCCCCGTGTGAGTGAGTGAGTATATGGAAAATGTTGTGTGTGTGCTGGTGAGCGAGTGGGTGTGTGAGAGGCTGACTGAATGAGGGCTAGGGTGCTAGCAGCCAGGTCTCTCCTGGTGCAGTGGTTGGTGCCACAGCATCTGGGCTTGGATCCTTGCGAATCCTGGGATGCAGAAACTAAGCACCATTTTCTCTTTCTTCTCTTTTCTTCTTTTTAATCAACAACCCCCCCAACCCCCTGCAAGAAAATGCTGGGAGAGGCTGTCTAAGTGTGGCTTGTGAGCGGGTGTCCAGGTCCCTGGTTCAACAGCAGGTGCTGCAGCTTCTCACTTTGTCCTTGGCTTTTTCTGGCTGGCAGAAGAGGAGCACCACTTTTTTTTTTAAAGAATACAAATAGGCCGGGCTCGGTGGCACAGCCTGTAAGCCCAGCACTTTGGGAGGCCGAGGTGAGTGGATTGCCTGAGCCCGCAGAGTCCAGACCCACCTGGGCAACTTGACGAGACCTCATCTCTACAACAAATCAAAAATTAGCCGGGCGTGGTAGCGCGCGTCTGTAGTTCCAGCTACCTGGAAGTCTGAGGCGGAAGGATCGCCGGAGCCCAGCAGGTGGAGGCTGCGGTGGCCGGGAGCGGCCACTGCACTCCAGTCTGGGTGACAGAGTGAGACTGCAACTCCAAAAAAAAAGAATACACACAGAAGTTTTCCTTTAGAAAAGCTGCGGAGAGACACTATTGCCCCAGGCGCTCTCACACCATTGAAGCAGGAGACAGACTGTTCAGGGCTTTGCCTTATCACTTTAGCACCTGGCAGGGCACTGGAAAGGGCTCTGTACACAGTCCAGAGGCAAGTTTCCACAGAAGAGGACAAGAGAGGCACCCCACCACCATATTGAAGGTGGTGCAGGACCAACAGATCCGATCTCTGTGACTGATGGATCAACTATTCAGGGCTTGACCATGGCCCAAAGGCAATATCCTGAGAGCACAAACTTCAGAGGGACCTGATGAGTGCTGAGTTCCAGGCACCCCATCCCCTACCCTGAACCAGCTCTGGGACAAAGCGTGTGGCCAGAAGGGAGGAGGAAGAACTCCAAAGAGATCAGTGGTGAGTCTTGGGCTGACACAAATCCTCTCCTTCCCAGTGATCCTCTGAATGTCAGATCCACAGAGCTGGTCCATGACTGGGAGGGACAAACAAAGGTGGAGCCTGGACGTCAGTCACAATAGGAGAACTCCATTCCAGGATAGGCCTGGTTGTGGCATCCCAGTAAGAGGATACACCTGGGGAAGAGACAATCCTGAACCTCCCCACCAGAGATCTCCCTGACCATAGAAGAGTTACAGAGGAGCCCTGCAGCCACACCAACTTCAACTGTCCTTCTCCCTAGCACCATTTCCTGAGAAGAGAGGGAAAGATGTGACTCTTCAGGAGAGACCTGATTACAGGAACAATTACAGCGCCTGCCACAAGAGGGCAGGTTTTTTTGTTTGTTTGTTTGTTGTTTGGTTTTGGTTTTGTTTCTTACATTTTCAATTACCTTTTTTTTTTTTTTTTTTGAGTTGGAGTCTCACTCTGTCGCCCAGACTGGAGTGCAATGGCCGCTCCCGGCCACCGCAGCCTCGACCTGCTGGGCATCGGCGATCCTTCTGCCTCAGCCTTCCAAATAGCTGGAACTACAGGCGTGCACTACAACGACCGACTGATTTTTGATTTATTGTAGAGATGAGGTCTTGCCAAGTTGCCCAGGCGGGTCTAGAACCCGCAGGCTCAAGCAATCCAGTCACCTCGGCCTCCCAAAGTGCTGGGATTACAGGCTGAGCCACCGAGCCCGGCTTCAATTACTTTTTAA
>NW_007258365.1:0-8327 GCF_000164805.1 Carlito syrichta
CACTTAACTAGATAGCCATCCAGATAGCCAGATGGTTTAACTTGCTAGCCACCTAGCTAGCCAACCAGGTAAAAAGCTATCTGAACTCACTGACTTACCTAGCTAGCCCAGCGCTCTAGCCAGTTGATATAATTAGCAAGCCACCTACCTAGCCAGGTGGCTAGCCAGCTAATTTAACTAGCTGATGTAACCAGCTAGCCAGCTGGCTAGCCAACTGACTTAACTAGCTATCTACCAGGCTATCAGATGGAAAGCCATTTTATTAACTAGCAGACTTAACCAGCTAGCCAACTGGCTAGCCAGCTGACTCTAGCAGGTGACTTAACTCATTAGTCAGCTGGCTAACCAGGTGATTGAACTAGCTGACATCACTAGCTACCCAGGTGGCAAGCCAGCTGATGTAACTAGTTAGCTACATTGGTATTCTTCATGCTTGTCAGCTGACTTAACTATCTAGTTACCTAACTATATTGCTAGCTAGCGAACTGACTTAACTAGGTGACCTAACTAGCGAGTTAGCTGGCTATCTAGCTGATTTAACTAGTTAGCTACCCAGCTAAGCAGTTGACTTAACTAGCTGACTTAACTAGCAGGCTATCTAGCTAGTCTACTGATTTTAATAGCTGAAATAACTAGCTAGATACCTAGTTAGATATATAGCTAGCTAGCTGACTTATCTAGCTGACTTAACTAGCCAGCCAGCTGACATAACTAGTTGACTTAATTAGCTAGTTACCTAGCTATCCAGCTGAAATAACTAGCTGAAATAACCAGCTAGCCAACTGTCTAGCTGTCTAGCCATCTGACTTAACTAGCTTTTTAACTACCTAGCAAGCTGGCTAGCCAACTGACTTAATGAGGTGACTTAACTACCTAGCTAGCTGGTTAGCCAGCTGACTGAGATAGTTGATTAATGAGCTAGGCAGCTGGCCAGCCAGGTGACTAAACTGCTGAATTAACTAGTTATCCAGCTGCATAGTCAGCTGACTTAACTCCTTCTCTACCTCTCTAGACACCTGTATAGCCAGCTGACTTAACTAGCTGACATAATTATCTAGCCAGCTGGCTAGCACACTGACTTAACTGGGCCACTACCTAGCTAGCCAGCTGTCTTAACTAACTGTCTTAACTAGTTGGCCTGCTTTCTAGCCAGGTGGATTAACTTGCTTGCTACACAGCAAGCCACCTGTCTCTCCACCTGAATTAACTAGGTGACATAACTAGCTACCCAGTTGTCTAGCCAGCTGAATAAATAGCAAGGCTACCTAACTAGCCAGCATGCTAGTCAGCTTACTTTACTAGTTGACTTAACTATCTAGCCAGCTGGCTATACAGCTGACATAACTAGCTACCTACCTAGCTAGTAAGCTGGTTAGCAAGTTTACCAAAGTAACTGACATAACCAGTTAGCCAGCTGGCTAGCCATCTGACTTAATTGCCTATCTACCTAGCTAACCAGCAGCCTAGCCAGTTGACTTAAATAGCTGACTTGAAGTAGCCAGCTGGCTAGCCAGCAGAATTATCTGGCTTGCCACCTAGCTGGACAGCTGGATAGCAGCTGACTTAACTAGCTGACATAACTAGACGCCAGATGGCTAGCCAGCTGAATTAACTAGCTACCTACCTACATAGCCCACTGGCTTGCCAGCTGAACTAATTACCTAACTACGTAGTTATCCTACTGGCCAGTGAGCTGACTCAACTAGGTGACCTAACTAGCTAACCAGCAGGTTAGCCAGCTGATTTAATCCGCTAGCTATCCAGTTAGTTTACTCGGTTATCTGAGGTGCTTGCTAGCTTTCTTAATTATCTGACTTAACTCATTAGCTAAAAAGCTACCTAGCTGACTCAACCAGCTTACTTAACTCATTATCTAGCTAGCTAGCTATCTGACTCATCCAGCTGACTTAACTTGTCAGCTAACTAGCTAGCTAGCCTACTCAACCATCTGACTCAACCCATTTGCTTACTGCTAGCTAGCTGACTCAACCAACTGACTTAATCCTTCAGTTAATTAGCTCACTACTTGTCTCAACCTGCTGACTTAACCCGTTTTCTAACTAGCTAGCTAGCTGTCTGAAGCTGCTGACTAAATTAGAAAGCTGACTTAATTAGCTGAATTAGGTAGCTGACTATCTACTTAGCTAGCTGACTTAACTGGCTGACTAAACTAGTTAGCTAGCTGATTTAACTACCTGAATTAAATATGTAGCCAACTATTTTACTAGCTGAATAACTAGCTGACTTAACTAATTAGCTAACTAGTTAGGTAGCAGACTTATGTAGCTGATTAAATATCTAACTAAATTAGTGAACTAGCTGACATAGCTAGCTGACTTAGCTAGCTGTTTAGCTAGTAGACTTAGTTAGCTGACTTAACTAGTTGGCTAATTAGATAGCTAGCTGATTTAATGAGTTGGTGAATGAGTTAGCTAACTGTTTTAACTAGTTGGTAAACGTGTAAATTAGCTGACTTAACTAGTTGTTTAATGAGTTAACTACCTGACATAATTGTTGGGTGACTAGTCAGCCGACAAGTTAGCTGGTTTAATGCATTGGCTGACTACTCGACCAACTTGTTAGCTTGCTTATCAAGTTGGATGAATAGTCGGCCGACTAGTTAGCCGTGTCAAATAGTTGACTGACGAGTTGGCCCAGTAGTTAGCTTGGTTAACTAGTTGACATGCTGGTTTTCTCAACTACGTAGTCGGCCAAATAGTCGGCAAACTAGTTACCTACTCTAACTAGTCAGCTGACTAGTGAGCTGAGCTAACTTATCAGCTGACAATTTGGCCTACTAGTAGGTCAGTTGGTTAACTGACTTAACTAGTCATCCTATGATTGAGCAAAGTGAGCCAAATTAACTAGTTGGCCTGTAAATGAGCCGACTTGTGAGCTGACTTAACTAGAAGGCCAGCGAGTGAGCCAACAAGTCAGCTGACTTACCTAGTTGGCCAACGAGTGAGCCGACTGGTCAGTGGAATTAACTATTTGGCCAGCATGTGAGGTCACTGGTCAGCTGAATTTAGTTGGCTGATGAGTGAGCCAACAGAAGTTTTAACTAGTTGACTGGCGATTGAGCCGACTGGTGAGCCAACTTAACTAGTTGGCAGGACAGTAAGCAGACCAGTGAGCTGCCTTAACTAGTCAACGGGCAAGCCAGCAGACCTGTGATCTGACTTAATTAGCCTTCTGGCGAGGAAGCTGATTAGTTAGCTGACTTGTCCTGTGAGTAAGCTGACAAGTTAGTTGACCTTTTTGCTGGTGAGCGAGCTGAATAGTTTACTGACCGGTTGGCAGCCGAGCGAGTTGACTAATTAACTAACCTGATGGAAGGCAAGTGAGTCCACTATTTAGTTGACCAGATAGCTGAGATGCTAGCAAACTAGTTAGCTAAGTAACTAGCTGATTTGAGAGCTGACTTGACTAACTACCTGACTAGATAGCTGGCTATCTAACTGACATAACTAGCTAGCAAACAAGCTAAATATCTAACTTGCTGACTTAACTAGATAGCTATCTGGCTACTGGCAAACTGACTTAACTATCAAGCTGACTAGATAGTTGACTTAAATAGCTAGCTGAATAGCAACATGAATAGCTAGCTGACATAGCTAGTTAGCTGGGGAGTTAACTGACTTGCTAGCTGACTTTACTAGCTAGCTGACAAGCTAGCTGACATATCTAGGTGACAAGCATGTTGGCTATCTAGCTGGCTAGCCAGCTGACTTAATTAGCTATCTACCTGGTTGGCTATATGGCTAGCCAGCTGGCTTAATTAGCTAGTTACCTGGCTGGCTAGCTGGCTAGGCAGCTGGCTAGCTAGCTATTGGGCTGGTCACCTGGCTAGAAAGCTGGGATAAATAGCCAGCCATCTGGCTGGAGAGTGAGACAGCCAGCCAGCTTAAATAGCAAGCCACACTGCTGTTCAGCTGGCTAGCAAGCTGGCTTAACTAGGTGGCCACCTACCAGACCAGACTACTAACAAGAAGGTTTAACTTACCAGTCACCTAGCTAGGCAGATGGCTAACCAGCTGACTAACTAGGTGACTTAACTAGATAGCCAAACGCTAACCAGCTACTTTAGCTAGCCACCTAGCTAGCCAGCTGGCCAGCCAGCTCACATAACTCGCTGACTTAACCAGCTAGCCATCTGGCTAACAGTTGACTTAATTAGCTAACTACCTAACTAGCCAGGTGTCTAGCCAACTGAGTTAAATAGCTGATTTAACTTGCTAGCCAGCTGGCTAGCCAGCAGATTTAGATAGGGAGATACCTAGCTCTCCAGTTGGCTTGCCACTTGAATTAACTAGCTGACTTATGCTGCTATCCAGCTGGCTAGCCAGCTGACCCAGCTGTCTGACATAACTAGTTAGCCAGCTGGCTAGCCAGCTGATTCATCTATCTGACATAACTAGTTAGCCTGCTGGCTAGCCAGCTGACTTAACTAACTGACATCTCCAGCTAGCAAGGTAGTTAGCAAGCTGACTTAACTAGCTAGCTACTGACATATACAGCTGGCTTGCCTGCTGAATTAACTGCCTAGCTGCCTAGTTAACAAGCTGGTTAGTGGGCTAACATAACTAGGTGACTTAACTAGCTAGCCAGCTGACCTAAATAGATAGCTACCTAGCAAGCCAGCTCGGAAGTCAGATGAAATAACTAGGTGACATATAACTTGCCAGCTGGCTAGCCAGCTGAAATAACTAGCTTGGTATCTAGCTATCCTGCTGGTTAGCCAACTGACTTAATAAGGTGACTTAACCAGCTAGCCACCTGGCACAACTAGCAGACTTAACTGGTTAGCCAGCTGACTACGCAGGTAACTTTACTAGCTCTCTACCTAGCTAGCTAGCAGACTAGTCAGCAGACTTAAGTAGATGACTTAATTAGCTAGTCAGCTGGCTAGCCAACTGACTTAACAAGTTCGCTATGTAGCTAGACAGCTGACTAGCCAACTGACTTAACTAGCTGACTTAAATAGCTGGCCTGCTTGCAAGAAAACTGAATTACTAGCTTGTTATATAGCTAGCCAGCTGGCTAGACAGATGACAACTAGGTGACTTAACTAGCTAGCCAGCTGATTAGCCAGCTTACTTAAGTAACAAGCTACCTAGCTAGCCAGCTGCATATCCAACTGACTTAACTAGGTGGCTTTACTAGCTAACCAGCAGTCTAGAAAGCTGTCTTAACTATCTAGCTACTAAGCTAGCCAGCTGCCTAGTCAGCTGACTTAACGAGGTGACTTAAGTAGCTAGCCAGCTGGCTAGCAGGCTGACCCAGCTGTCTATCTTCATAGCTAGCCAGCATGATAGTCAGCTGAGTTAACTAACTAAAAACCTATTTAGCCCACGGACTTGCCAGCTGACTTAACTACGTAGATACCTACCTAACCAGCTGGGTGGTGAGCTGACTTAACTATGTTACTTAACTAGATGGTTAACTGGCTAGCCAGCTGACTTAGCTAGCTACCCTGCTAGGCAACTGGCTAACCAGCTGACTTAGCTCACTGACTTAACTAGCTAGCAAGCTGACTTCACTAGCTGACTTAACCAGCTAGCTACCTAGCTAGCCAGCTGGTTTATCTAGCTGGCTTAACTAGCTAGCTACTTAGCTAGCTAGCCAGCTGACTTAGCTAGCTGAATTAACTAGCTAGCTAGCTGATATAACTAGCTGACTTATAAGCTAACTTCCTAGCTAGCCAGCTGACTTAACTAGCTGAAATTATTAGCAAGTCTGATGGATAGCCATCTGCCTTAACTAGCTTTTTAACTAACTAACCTGCTGAATAGACAACTGGCTTAACGAGCTGACTTAACAAGCTAGCCTGCTGGTTACCAGCTGACTTAACTAGCTGACATAACGAGCTATTCAATTGGCTAGCCAGCTGACATAACTAGCTGACTACCTATCTACTAAGCTGGCTAGACAACTGACTTACCTAGCTGTCTTAAGCTAGCATGCTGACTTGCCAACTAACTTATCTATCTAGCTACCTACCAGCCAGCAAGCTAATCAGCTGACTTAACTAGCTTATTGAACAGTTAGACTGCTGGCTTGCAAGCTGACTTATCAAGGTAGCTACCTACCTAACTAGCTGGCTAGACAGCTGACTAAACTAGCTGACCTTACCAGCTAGGCAGTTGGCTAGCCAGCTGACTTAACTCACTGACATCACTAGACAGCCAGGTAGCTATCTAGCTTACTTAACTAGCTAGCTACCTACCTTGCCAGTTCGCTAGCCAGCTCTCTTAAATAGCTGAATTAACCAGCTAGCCAGTTGGCTAGCCAACTGATGTAACTGCCTCTGTACCTAGCTAGCCAGCTGACCAGCCAGCTGACTTAATTAGCTGAATTAACTAGCTAGCTACTAGCTAAACAACTGACTTAAATAGTTAGCTAACAGGCTAACTACCTCAATAGCCAGCTAATTTAAATAGTTAGCTAACTAGCTAGCTACCTAGTTAACAAGCTGACTTAAATAGTTAGCTGAATAGATAGCTAGATGACTTAACATGCTAGCTAACTAGTTAGATCACTCGTTATCAAAAGTGCTAGCTAGATGACTTAGTCATTCCACTTAACTTGTTAGCTAACAAGTTTCCTAGTTGGCTTAAGCAGCTGACTTAATTTGTTAGCTAACTAGCTAGCTAACTGACTCATCCAGCTGACTTAATTCGTTAGCTAACTGGATAGCTAGCCTACTCAACCAGGTGACTCAACCCGTTTGATAACTAGCTAGGTAGCTGACTCAACCAGCTGACTTAACCTGTTAGCTACTAGCTAACTACCTGACTCAGCCTGCTGTTATAACCCATTAGCTAGCTAGCTAGCTGTCTTAACCAGTTGACGTAATTAGAAAATTGACTTAACTAGCTGTAATTGGTAGGTGAATTAACTACTTAGATAGCTGACTTAACTGGTCATGTTAACTAGTTAGCTAGTTGACTTTACTACCTGAATTAAATAGTTAGCTAACAATTAACTAGCCAGATAAAGAGCTGACTTAACTAATTTGGTAACTACCTAGTTAACAGAGTTAAGTACCTGACTTAAATAGTTAGCTAGGTAGTGAGCTAGCTGACTTAGCTAGCTGACTTAGCTAGCTAGCTGGTTAGCTATCTGACTTTGCTAGGTGCCTTAACTAGTTGGCTAACGAGATAGCTAGCTGACTTAACGAGTTGGTTAACGAGTTTGCTACCTCTTTTAACTAGTTGGTAAACGATTTAATGAGCTGACTTAACCAGCTGTTTAATGAGTTAGCTAGGTGAATTAACTTTTTGACTGACGAGTTGGCCCACTAGTCAGCCCTGTTAACTGGGTGGATGGTGTGCTGAACTAATTAATTGGCTCGTAGGTAGGCCAACAAATTAACTGGCCTAAATTGTTGGTTACTAGTTAGCTGAATTAACATGTCGGTTCACAAGTTAGGGGACTATTCGCCCTATTGGTTAGCTGACTTTACTAGTTGGTCAGCTAGGCGGCTGGCCAGTTAGCTGACTTAACTAGTCAGCCAGCGAGTGAGGTGAGAGGTTAGCTGACTTCACTAATTGTCCAGCGAGTGAGCCGACAGATCAGCTGACTTAACTAGTCGGCCGGCAAGTGAGACTACTGGTCAGCTGACTTTACTCGGCCGGCGAGTCAGCTGAATTGTCAACTGATTTTACTCAGCTGGCGAGTAATCTGACTGGTTTGAGGACTTAACCAGTAGGCAGGCGAGTGAGCCAACCTGTGAGTCTACTTAACTAGTCGGCTAGTGAGTACAATTATGGGCGAACTGCCTTAACTAGTCAGGTGGCGAACGAGCTGACTGGTTAGCTGACTTAAATAGTTGGCTGGCGAGCAAGCTAACTAGCTTACCAGTTGACCTGTGAGCAAGCCAACAAGTTAGTTGAACTGTTGCCTGCCGAGTGAGCCAACTAGTTTGCTGACCTGTTGACTGGCAAGAAAACTGACTAGCAAGCTGACATGATGGAAAGCGAGTGAGCCCACTAGTTAGATGACCAGCTAGCTGAGGTGATAGCCGACTAGTTAGCTAAATAACTAGCTGATTTGCTAGCTGAATTAACTAGCTAGCTGACTAGCTAGCTGTCTATCTAGCTGACATATCTGGATAACACACAAGCTATATGGTGTCTAGCTAGCTGACTGAACTGGCTAGCTAACTGGCTAGTTAGCTGGCTAGCTGACTTACCTATCTAGTTGACCAGTTAGCTAGCTGACTAGCAAGCTGTATAGCTAGCTGACTTAACTAGCTAGCTGAATAGTTAGCTGAGTTGATAGCTGACTTAATTAGCTAGGTGGATAGCTAGCTGACTTTACTAGCT
>NW_007258366.1:0-8898 GCF_000164805.1 Carlito syrichta
CAGCAGCAGAGTGAGACTCCAACTCAAAAAAAAAATTCACAAAACTGGCCAGACTCGGTGACTCAGCCTGTAATCCCGCTCTTTGTGAGGCTGAGGTGAGTGGATTGCCTGAGCCTGTGGGTTCGAGACCCACCTGGGCAACGTGGCGAGACCTCATCGCTACAATACAATTTTAAAAAATTAGCCAGGCGTGGTAGCGCACACCTGTAATTCCAGCTACTTGGAAGGCTGAGGGGGAAGGATCACCAGAGCCCAGCAAGTGGAGGCTGCAGTGGCCAGGAGTGGGCACTGCACTCCAGTCTGGGCAACAGAGTGAGACTCCAACTCAATAAAAAAAAAAAAAGAAATCACAAAACTGATGATGGTTAAGGCCATATGGGTGAATTAAGTTCACCATCAGACTACCGGATCAATAACATATAACAGATTCAAATTTTTTTGAACAAAACACTTGCTGATTAATCATATAATAAAAAACTTGGGTTAGCAACACTTTGCATCTCCACAAGCTTTATACATTTTTCCAACTAAGTATTTTTCTACCCCATGCATATTTTTATCTCCATCTGTTGTAAAACATCCTAGAAGATTCCACTTCAGGTTATGCTGAATTCGTGTGTTGCCAGCTTCTTTGAAAACATTTCCACTTGTAGCTGTTGTACACATATTATTCATGGATGATAATTCTAGTCATTTCAATTTGCCATTGTCTTACTGAATAAACAATAACTTAACTTGGGTTGTCAAAATATGTCCATTAATCAAGAGCCAAGAAAAACCACTTGAAATCATGTGCCTTATTTTCGAATTTACTATCAATGTTATTCCCAAAATTCTCAACTCTTTCAGCATTACTGAGAGCCTATTGGTACCGAGCATGTTTATTTTCTCTGGGCCCATTTCTGTGGCTATTGCAATCAAATACTATTGACATCATTAAATAGCTTTTTTTGGTTTGAGTAACAAATGAGCCTCTAGGAAACTTAATCTGTGAAGAAATTTTGCTGTGATGAGATATTCTGATTTCAGTTTTCTAGTTGTTCTGATTGTTCCTTTCCTCTCAGTTGGGAAAATTGTCATGTGCAATGCTTAATCTGGTCATGTTGACATATATTCTTGAGCATAACTGGTGGTATTACATAATAAGCACAATGCTTTGTCATATAATTTTTTTTTTTGAGTTGGAGTCTCACTCTGTCATGCAGACTGGAGGGCAGTGGTACACTCCCGGCCACCACAGCCTTGATCTGCTCAGCTCTAGCATTCCTTCTGCCTCAGTCTTCCAAGTAACTGGAACTATGGGTGCTTGCTAACATGCCCAGCTAATTTTTTGATTTATTGTAGAGATGAGGTCTTGCCAAGTTGCCTGGGCTTGTCTCAAACCCGCGGGTTCAGGCAATCCACTTGTCTCGGCCTCACAAAGTGCTGGGATTACAGGCTGAGCCACCAAGCCCGACCTGTCATCTAATTTGATGACAAAATAATCCACACCCTACTGTGCCTTAGAAGCACAAATATTCATAGTCTACTTTTCTTTTGACATAATGGGTATGTGCTGGCAATTAAAAAATAAAATAAATGTTGCAGTACAGAGATACACATGGCACTTGAAACACTGCATGACTGTGATTTACAGTGTACTGAGCAGCAGAATGAAACAATGAGAGCACCATATACCATCTCTGTTGCAAATACAGCCATGTAAGGCATAACGACAGTTCAGTCGATGGAAGACCACATATACATATGATGGTGGTCCCATAAGATTATAATACGGTGGTTTTTTTTTTTAAGTTGGAGTCTCACTCTGTCACCCAGTCTGGAGTGCAGTGTCACGCTCATGGCCACCGCAGCCTTGACCTGCTGTACTCAGGTGATCTGTCTCAACCTTTCAAGTAACTGTAACCACAGGTGTGTGTCACCAAACCTGGTTAATTTTTTTAATTTATTGCAGAGATGAGGTCTTGCCAACTTGCCCAAGTTGGTCTCAGACCTCTGAACTCATGCAATTTTCTCATCTCTGCCTCCCAAAGTGCTGGTATTGCAGGCATGAGCCATTGTGCCCAATATATGTCTGGATATATAAATAATTACCTTTATGTTACAACTCTCTGTATAATGTTCAGTACAGAAACATGCTAAAAAGGTTTGTAGCCTGGAAACAATAGGTTATATAATAGGCTATAGGCTATAACATCTAGGTTTGTGTAAATACACTCTGATGTTTGCACAACAAAATCACCTCAGAAAAACGTTTCTCAAAACTTATCCCCATCATTAAGTGATGTCTGACAGTACTAAACTTTGTCACTGTAGTGTGAAAACAGCCATAGATATAATATAATATAGCCATAATATATAATGAGTATGACTATGTTGTAATAAAACTTTATTCATCAATCCTGAAATTAGAACTTTATATCATGTTCATGTATCACAAATATTATCCTTATTTGATTTTTTCAGCCATTTAAGAATGCTAAAAAAAGCTGGGCACAGTGGCTCATCCCTGTAATCCCAGCACTTTGAGAGACTGAGACAAGAGAATTGCCTGAGTCCTGGGGTTCAATACCAGCCTAGGCAAGCTGGTGAGACCTCATCTCTATAATAAATCAAAAAATTAGCCAGGTATGGTAGTGCATGCCTGAGTTTCCAGCTACTTGGAAAGCTGAAGGGTAGGATCACCTGAGCCCAGCAGGTTGAGACTGTGGTGGTCTTGAGTGTGCCACTGCACTCCATCCCCGGTGACAGAGTGAGACTCCCACTCAAACAAACAAACAAAAGAATGTAAAAAAAAATTCTTAAGTCACAGACCATACAAAAACAGGCAGCAGGCCATAGTTCGCTTGCTCTGAACAATTGCTTTGTTTGGCCTCTATACTTAGTGCTGCAAATCACCAAATTCCCCAAGAGGATAAAACAGTCATAAATGTAAACTCCCCTGAATAAATTTCCTTCCTGGGATCTTGACTCCACAAGTCCTGGATGACTTGCTTGATAGTACTATCTTCAAATCAGCTAGGCTTTGTTGTTGTTTCATTTGGGTATTTTAACCAGAATTTTTAGTTGTTCTAGATAGTAGGATTAATCTGACACCAACACCCCATTAGAATGCTGTTGGGAGCCGGCCATGGAGGCCTGCCTGAGCATTAGGAATCCAGGCAGGCTGCGGACCCTGAGACCACTAGGACGAGTTCAGGACCTGAAGGCCCATTCCCTCTTCCCTTCTTTGCTGTTTTGGCACGTCCCACTAGCAGGGACTTTGATGATCTAAGCATGAAGTTCTGAGAGTATGACAGGCATGGCTTACTTTAGGAGTCCATTGTTCCCGTTTCTCACAAACTGCGGTTTTGGCTTTAAACTTAACATAATTCAAACTCAGGTCACATTTGGGAGCCTTTAGTACGGTACAAGCTTCCTTTAAGATTTAATAGTATATTTGTAGAATTAGTATATACATACAAAGTGCTGTTTCAACCTTAATAATATAGATAAATATCTAGAGCTACCAGAAATGGCCCAGCCCAAAGTTTGGGCTGGGCCACATTAAGAAATTGTAATCAATTGTTCCCAGAAATGGCCCAGCATGATCTTTTGATGGAGCCACATTCCTTAGGAATTCATTTGGGCTATAATTAAGAGTTTCTATAGTGTAGGTAGAATTAGTGTAAAATAGAGAGGAATTAGGATTTAGGTTGGTTATTAGGTGTTGCATATGTATAAGCTTTAAAAGTTATTGATTATTAGAATATTATGATATTAGAATTATTGTACTGCTTTTGAGAAATATTAACCAAGCATGAGGAACAGTGAGATAGTTTTGGGATCCTCATTCCTCATGCTTGGGGAAACATCTGGTGGATGGGGGATGCCCCTCATTCACCTGGTTCTATGTTCATGTAAATGTCTTGTGATTTAATTGGAATTACCCTTCCTCTTACTCCAGGAAACACCTGGTGGGTGAGGGATGCCCCTCATTCACCTGGCTTTGTGATTTAATTTAGATTATTCTTCCTCATGCCTGAGGAAACACCTGGTAGGTGGGGGGCACCCCTCCTGCACTGGCTTGTGTTCACATGGAAGATTTGTAAGACTGCCTGTGTAAAATTTGGGATAAATACAAGCTGTAAACCCCCAATAAACAGCTTATGGTCAATCCATTGAACAGATGTCCACTTTGTTTCTTTCTCTTTATATCTATCCCTCCTTCTTTCTTTCTTTTAATATCTATCCTTATAGAAACGCCGACACCATCACACCTTCCAAGGGACCTCCTAAATCTCTTTTTGGGGGCTGGCCCCCCAAAGAATGGGGAGCAGAAGTCTATATATTAATTTTAGTTTGCTGCTTTTGCCTATTATTATGAGCCTTTTTCTACATTGACTAACATATTTCCACAATGTTATCACATTTCATTGGAGTGCATCATGGCTTTATTTTACAATTCCCTATTTGGGGACTTTGAGATTGTTTATAGCTTTTCATGGTGATGAACACACTTCTACAAGGCTTACTTGTGTAACTGTGCATCTGGTTATTTACTCAGTATTAAATCCTAGAAGTATATGGATGGATCAAAGTGGTCACAATTTTTTTTTTCAGTTGGAGTCTCACTCCATCACCTAGGTTGGAGTGCAGTGGCACGCTCACAGCTTGGACCTGCTGGGTTCAGGCGATCCTTCCACCTTGGCCTTCCAAGTAGCTGAACTTCAGGCGTGCACCACCACATCTAGCTAATTTTTTGATTTATTGTAGAGATGAGGTCCCACCAAGTTACCCAGGCTGTTCTTGAACCTGTGGGCTCAGGTAATCCTCTCACCTGGGCCTCCCAAAGTCCTGGGATTACAGGCTTGAGCCACTACATCCAGCCACAATTATTTTTTGAGTTGGAGTCTCACTCTGTCACCTAGGCTATAGTGCAGTGGCATGCTCATGACCACTGCTGTCTCTGCCTGCTGAGCTCAGGCAATCCTTCCACCTCAGCTTTCCAAGAAGCTGGAACCACAAGCGTGTGCTACCACACTCAGCTCAATTTTTTGATTTATCGTACAGACAAGGTCTTGCCAAGTTGCCCAGGCTGTCTTGAACTCCTGGGTTCAGGCAATCCTCTCGCCTCCTCCCCCCAAAGGGCTAGGATTACAGGAGTGATCCTGGTGGTGTTCACATTTTTTTAAGGTTTTTCATAGGTATTGCCAAACTTCCCTTCAGAAACATTATCCAATGGCATGCCCAATGTCTATGAGCTTCTCAACGCAGGGGCCAATGCTGCGTATTACCATTCTTCTCTCTCTTTGCCAATCAGATAGATTAAAAACGTTATCTCTATGCTGTTTCCATTTGCATTTCTTCAAAGTTGATAGTTTTGGTAGGGTGATAATGGCTTACTACTGAAGATATGTCTATAACTTAATCCCTGGAACCTGTGAATGGTTAAGGAAAAGGGATCTTTGTAGATGTGATTAAGAATCCTAACATGGGCACATGATCCAGGTGGACCCTAGATGCTGTCACAAATGTCCTTTCTTATATGGAGGCAGAAGGAGATTTGACACAGACAAAAGAGGAGATGTGACCACAGAACCAGTTATTGGAGTACCAGCAGCTCCCAGAAGCTGAAAGAGACAGATTCTCCTTGGAACCTCCAGGGGAAGTATGACCCTGTCACACCTTGATTTATTTCTTTTTTCTTGAGTTGGAGTCTCACTCCATCACCCAGACTGTAGTGCAGTGGCATACTCACAGCCACCCCAGCATCGACCTGCTGGGCTTCACCCATCCTTCCACCTCAGCCTTCCAAGTAGGCAGAACGACAGGTGCACACTACCATGCCCAGCTAATTTTTTCATTTATTATAGAGACGAGGTCTTGCCAAGTTGCCCAGGCTGGTCTCAAACCCACAGGCTCAGGCAATTCCCTCACCTTGGCCTCCCAAAGTGCCAGGATGACAGGCTTGAGCCACTCTGCCCATCCAACACATTGATTTCTGTTCAGTGAAACTGATTTCAGACTTCTGTCCCCACAACTGTGAGAGAATCATTTTCTGTTTTTTAAACCACCAAGCTTGTTTTCACAGCAGCAGCCACAAGAAACTAACACAATAAGCTTTTCATATGTTCACGGGCCACAAACATGAAAAAACTGCTGACTTTTAAATCTTATAAAAGTACAAGATCATACAATATTATAGACAGTATAGTTATATTTATGCAAAAGTAAATCTGAATATGTGTTATATGTGTTTACCTATGTTTATAACTGCCCAGGAAAATGTCTGGAAGGATCTGTATCAAATCAGTAACAGTGGTTAACTTGAAGACATTAACTGAAAGTGGTTAACTGAGAGAGCTGTGTGTTCTGGGTCGATAAGAGAGAAACTTACTCATTACTCTATACTATTCAAGATACCACTTTTTTTAAACAAATGTTTTATGAGACTGTATTTGTGTGTTGCATAAAAAATTAGAAGAGATATATCTTCTTGTAAATAAAGTGTGTAGAAAGTAGAAAACAAAATGATCTCATTTCATGTATCCCAGAAATATTCACTGAAAATAATTTGGCATGCACCTTGTCAGAAATAATTACATGTCCGAAATTCTTTTAAAAAGCAAAAGTAAGACTGGACTCAGTGACTCAGCCTGTCATCCCAGTACTTTGGGAGACTGAGGCAAGTGGATTGCCTGAGCCTACGGGTTCAAGACCAATCCTGGGAACTTGGCGACACTTTGTCTCTACAATAAATGAAAAATTAGCCATGT
This sequence comes from Carlito syrichta, assembly GCF_000164805.1. Taxonomy (NCBI): domain Eukaryota; kingdom Metazoa; phylum Chordata; class Mammalia; order Primates; family Tarsiidae; genus Carlito; species Carlito syrichta. The sequence goes on from NW_007258366.1 coordinate 6,759, forward strand.
GTGGGAGCGTGTGCCTGTAGTTCCAGCTCCTTGGAAGACTGAGGAGGAAGGATCACTGGCACCCAGCAGGTCGACGCTGCGGTGGCTGGGAGAGTGCCACAGCACTACAGCCTGGGTGGTAGAGTGAGATTCCTGACTCCAAAAAAGAAAAAAGAAAATACTGACTGCCATATTTCATATTTCATTAAGGATATTTTTCTAAAATCATTCTAGATGTGTGTGTGTGTGTGTGTGTGTGTGTGTGTGTGTGTAAACTCATTCAATTGAGTGGATGCTTCATAGACCATCACTTGTTAGCAAAGACCCAGAGCCAGGCGTGGTGGCTCACACCTGCAATCCCAGCACTTTGGGAGGCAGAGGTGAGAGGATTGCCTGAGTCAAGGGGTTGGAGATCAGCCTGGGTAACTTGGCGAGACCTCATCTCTACACACACACACAAATTCACCAGGCTTGGTGGCGTGTGCCTGAAATTCCAGCTACCTGGAAGGCTGAGACAGAAGGACTGCCTGAGCCCAGCAGGTCAAAGCTGCATGGCAGTGAGTGTGCCACTGCACTCCAGTCTGGGTGACAGAGTGAGATTCCAATAAAAAGGAAGAAGGGAGGAAGGAGGGAGGCGGAAGAAAGAAACCTGGAATTCATTTTGCCAGTCTCCTGGATGCTTTCAACTTCCTAGTCTCTGTGACTTTGTCCATAGATGCGAGTAATTCTTTGGAAACTGCACTTGCCAATTTGGATATTTTTTTCAAAATCATTCTAGATCCGTTTAGAATACTTGTAGGTGGTCCAATAGGGCCTCCCAGGCTGCTTTTAAAAATTGTACCTTCACCAATAGTTCCTCACGGTGGATGACACGGGATATTATTAATTTTCCTTAAACTTTCCAGAATCAGTTGGAGAGGGATCATATCCCAATGCCACTGTGACAAGCATTTCCTTATTTTAAATATTTGGGGGGGCGGGGTCGTGGGGAGATGCTGTCTCTTGCGCCGCCCAAGTTGGCCTCCGACTCCTGGCTCCAGCTGTCCCTTGGCCTCAGTCTTCAAGTGGCTGGGACTGTAGGTGGCACCGCCACCGTAGGCACAACAAGCACACCTTGAGACGCGAGGCCGGCTGCACGGGTTTCTCATGACATTCAAGGGCATCGGGGCCAGTTGTGCGGACGACCTCGGGGGTCCCCAGGCAGGCGAGTTTCCCCCAGTGAACTGACCTGTGTCCTTTCTGAACCCAAGACCACGATCGATTGATCTGGGACCCTGTCCCAACCTACGGAACAAAGGCGACCTTCGAAATGTCCGCGGGGTGTGCCTCAGGACACCCGGACAAACTGTAACCTCCAGGCGGGCAGGGGTCACATCGGACCCCATGGGAGAGCGGAGGGGAAAGCCACCAGGCATCTTCAGGGTGCCGCGCACTTCCCCCACCTCGCGCTCTGAGCACCCTGCAGGGTGGTGGAGACTCGGCACTCCAGGGGACTCCGGATCTCGCGGACACCTCGCAGCTCTCGGTGCGTCCGGGGCCTTCCCGCGGGGGCAGTGGTGCCTGCCCATGCCAGGTCCAGGGGGGAGGGCGAGAACTTGCACAGAGTTGCGGAGTTCTTGGGAAGAAAGTTCAGGGACCATACCCCAGGACTCGCGGGGGCGGCTGAGAGGAGGGCTGATCCAGGCGCGAGACGGGGTGCAGGGAAGGCGTCCCTGAGAGCTCGAGGTCTGCGTCGTGCACGGCGCAGCTCCCGGAAGGTGTCGGGGATTGGTGTGCGAGGCGGGGAGGAAGAGACACAGAGAGAGACCGAGAGACAGAGAGAGAAAGACAGAGAGACAGAGTGAGCGTGTGAGAGTGAGTGTGTGAGTACATGTGCGTGTGGGAGGTGCGCGGATGTCACCTTGCAGCCGGGGCTGCACCACCCAGCCGGCCCCGGGCCTTCCGCCCCGCCCCGCGCCAATCACCACTCCCTGGCGGAGCAGGCGGTGGCGGCAAGCTGGGGAGCTCGAGGCCAGGCCCTGCCCGAGTGGCTTGAGCCGAGCGGACCCCACCCGTGCAGTGCTGCGCTGGGCCCACTGCCCGAGGGGCCACGCCCTACCAAACTTTGTGGTGGTGGCGGCAAGCGGAGCAGGCCGGCTGCCAGCAGGCGCGCAGGCACCGG
>NW_007258367.1:0-811 GCF_000164805.1 Carlito syrichta
CCTGTTTTGATTTTGTCGTTGACCCAGGAGTTGTTTAGCATCATGCTGTTTAGTGTCCATGTCTTTGTGGGTTTTGGGGGGACTTTGTTGGTGTCAATGCTTATTTTTATTCCACTGTGGTCCCAGAAGGTGTTTGGTAGAATTTCAGTCCTTTTAAATTTGCTTATGCTTGATTTATGGCCGAATATGTGGTCGATCTTAGAATATGTTCCATGTGGTGATGAGTAGAATGTGTATTCTGTGGTCTTTGGATGGAGTGTTCTGTAGGTATCAATTAAGTCCATTTGGTCCAAAGTCACATTGAGGTTCCGGATCTCCTTGCTGATTTTTTGTCCTGATGATCTGTCTAGGTTTGTGAGTGGGGTATTAAAGTCCCCAGTTATGATAGTGGTAGAGTCAATATCTTTCTTTAGTTTTCCAAGAAGTTGCTTTATGAAAGTTGGCGAACCTATGTTGGGTGCATATATGTTTAGGATAGATATTTCTTGTTGATGGATTGAGCCTTTTATCATTATGTAGTGGCCTTCTGTATCTTTTTTGATTTTTAATAGCTTGAAGGGGATTTTGTCTGAAATTAAGATCGCTACTCCTCCTTTCTCTTGAATTCTGTTCGCCTGAAAGTTTGTTTCCCATCCTCTTACTTTGAGTCTGTGGGTGTCCTTTCTAGTGAGGTGAGTCTCTTGAAGGCAATAGATTGTTGCCTGATGATATTTTATCCATTTTGCCATTCTATGTCTTTTCAGTGGTGCATTTAGTCCATTCACATTTAGGCTAATAATTGAAATGCAAGAGTTGATCCCTGTCATAAGGT
>NW_007258367.1:1117-13471 GCF_000164805.1 Carlito syrichta
TTCTGCCTCAGGAAGCCCAATTATTCTTAGGTTTGGTCTCTTGAAGTGATCATTCATCTCTTGCAGGTTTTGTTCTGTCTTTTTGAGCTTCTTTTCTATGCTTTTGACAGTTTGGGTTAGTTCTGTGTTTTGGTCTTCGAGCTCTGAGATTCTTTTTTTGGCTTGGCTGATTCTGTTTTCCATGCTTATTAGTCTGTTGTTCATTTCCATCACAGTATTCTTTACTGCTGTCATTTCTGACAACAGCTCCTTCCTATTTTCTTCTTGTCTCTCCTCAATTTTTTTAATTCTCTCCATTAATGTCTTGATGTCTGGGTTTGTTGCATGTAACCAGTCATTCTGGGGACTCTTCATTGTCTGTGTTCCAGAATCTGTTTTCTCAATGTCTGATTTCCCAGGGGTCTGTGTAGGACCTATATTCTTCTTTTGGTTTTTCTTCATTTGTGTGGTTTTTTCCTCCTCTCTACTTTTTCCTTCCCTCCACGTCACCGTCTTCTTTAATTCTGTTATTCAGGGGTAAAGGGATTGGTTTTACTTCTGTTTGTTCAATCTCCTATTCTTTATGTATGTCCTCTTACTTTGTTCAATCCCGAAGTTGCACTGTAGGTTGGAGGTGGTCCTTTTTGCAGTTTTGAGATATAGTTAAGGGGAGAGCTGTGATTCAAAATCTGTCTGCAGGTCCTGGTATTCGCTGACAGGCGTGTGGATAATGTGGAACCCACTTCCCACTGTCCTGGAATCTGTCTGTGCAGTGGGGCAGTAGGTTTACTCCCTTGAATTGCCAGCAGGTGGTGCTATCTCATCTGTTCGCCCCAGAGGGGGTGGGGCCGGACGGGAACAAGATGGCTGCCTGCCTCCGAGCAGGCAACAGGAGCCCCACGCCAGGCGGGCAGAACAGTCTCGGATGCAGGATAGGTGGCAGCGATCCCAGCAGATCTTCCCTGAAGCAGTTCATTGTGGATCTCCTCGGGCCACATGGTGTGATATGCTACCCCTCCCAGAGGCCACGGCGGCGGTGGCGCTGGTGACGGCAGCGGCAGCGGTGGTGGGGGGAGGGGCGGTGGCAGCGGCGGAACAGTTTGGAATGCAGTCAAAACTGTCCAGTCGTTCCGATGGCAGCAGCCGAGCTCTGTCTGTAGAGCAGGCTGCGATGCTGGGGTCCCCAGCCCCCCGGGGCGAGAGTCAGAGACCCACTGCAGATCTCCCTTGTTGAGGGCTTCAGATGCCGGATTGCCCTGTCGCCATCTTGCCGCGTCCATCATAGTGTCCTTCTGTATCTTATTTATTTTTGAGATCTTAAAGGTCATTTTGTCTGATATTAAGATCATAATTCCTGCCTTCTTTTGTGATCCATTTGCCTGAAAATTTATTTTCCATCCTCTAACTTTGAGTCTGTGGGTGTCCTTTTAGTGAGATTAGTTTCTTGGAGACAGCACATTACTGACTCATGTTTTTTAATCCAGCTTTCTGTTCTATGTCTTTTTAGTGGTGCATTTAGTCTACTCATGTTTAGACTGAGTACTGAAATGTGAGAGTTTCTCCTTGTCATAAGGCTCTTATAAGGCTGCCTTGTTTTTGTTTAGCTTTTGTGTGCATATATGTGTGTGTTTTCATTTTTGTGGGTATGCTATATGTTCTGCTCATTCTGTTTGCTTGTAATCTTGTGAAGTATATGATCTCTCTTTTGTTTCTTTTTTCTTCTCTGTGTAGCACCTTTTTAAGAGTCTCCTGTAGAACTGGTCTCAAAGCAGCATATTCTCTCAGGGATTGTATTTCTGGGAAGAATTTTAATTCTCCATCGCTAATGAAGCTTAGCGTGGCTGTTTAGGAAATTTTTAGTTGAAATTGTTTATCTTTTAGAACATTAAGGATTGGGGTCCAATACTTCCTGACCTGTAGTGTTTCTGCAGAGAAGTCTGCAGCAATTCTGATTGATATCCACAGTAGGTAATCTGAACTTTTTCCCTTGCTGCTTTTATGATTTTTTTTTCTTTTATACCTTTATGTAGGTGAATTACTATGTGTCTAAGGGTTGGTTTTCTTATAAGATGTCTTGCAAGGATTCTAAATATCTCTTGTGCTTGTATAGTCATCTCTCTGACCAGATGAGAAAAGTATTGTTGAATTACTTCATGGAATGTTTGTTCCAGGGTGTTTTCTGTTTCTCTTTCTATTTCCAGTATTTTGATCAGATGTAGGTTTGGTTTCTTGATAAAATCACACATCTCTTGGAGAGTTTCTTCGTCTTAAGTTTTTTTTTCTCTATTTTTAGTAGATTGGGTTAATTTCATATAATGGTCTTCTAGCTCTGGGAGTCTTGCTTCTGCTTGGTCAATTCTGCTTTCCATTCTTGTCAGTTTGTTATTTATTTCTTGGATGGAGTTCTTTATTTTTGTTATTTCTAAGTAGGGTTTCTTGAGTTTGTCCAGCTCTGTTGCAATTTTATTTAGTTTTAGCCCTTGCATTTCTTGATTTTTATTCATTCTACCCAATGATTCTCTGATCTCTGTAAGTACCTTCTGGGTACTGTTGTTCTTGGAGAGAGCCATTGTTTGCACCCCAGTAGCTGTTCTTTCTGGCATTTACTCTTTGCTGGGACTCTGACAGTTACCAGCAGTTCTTTGTTGACTTTTTCTTCATTTGTAGCAGTTCTCTTATCTCTCTCTTTAATTCCATTGCTCAGTGGAAAATGGAGAAACAGTCACTTCTGATATTTGTGCTACCTTTGTCCTTCCTTGAGCTGGGGCTCTAGGCTTGTTCAATTATGAAATAAGGCTGGGGGTGGACTCCCTCATTCTTTAAACACTTTTTTTCACTTAGCTTTTAGGTCAATACATTTTTTAAAATTTTCCTTTTACCTTGTTGGTGCTGGTTCCTCTCAGCCTCTATTGCCAGCTTCTCCATCTCCTCTGCCTAACCTCTAAATGTTGGAGGATCCCAGGATTTCCATGGGCCTCTTCTCTTCCCCTCTATCTATTCACATGTCTTGGTGAACACTTTGTATATCATCTGTACTCTGATGAGTCTGAAAAGTATGTTTCTGGCATTGACCTCTCCTGTGAGCTCCAAGCACACATCCAGGCTCATTGTCTAAGACTCACCTCAAACTTAAAATGTCCAAAACAAAACTCATGACTCCAACCTCTGAACCTTTCCTATCCCCATTGTTCTCCCATGTCAATAAATGACACCACATTCAAACAGGCCCCAGATCTCGGAATCATCCCTAATTTTCTTGTGGCCTCAGACTGGCAACTGGAATCCAGTTCTGCATAAAATCAAATAGAATCCATAATCTAAAAATCAGCCAGACACCTCCTCAGGGATTATTCACAGCCAAAGAACTTGTTTTGGCACTCCCAAGCATACCCCATCAAAACCCTCTCCTAATTCCAACCTGTTCCAGAAGACAGTTGTCAGAGAGACATGTGTAAATTAAGTGAATTAACAGCCTCAGGGAAAAATTGTTTTTTGGTTTTTTTAAAAGGATGAGGTACAATTCAAAATTAGGTATACAAGTACAGATAAAGTTTGGGTCTCCCTTTGGTCCAGACTTTGCCTGGTTTGAGATCAGGTCTCCTTACTGATGTTGTGTCCCCCTCACCCCTACCCTGTAATTATCTCACTACTGCCAATCCCTTTCTTATAGTATTATGGTAAATGTTCAGGATCCACTTATGAATGAGAACATTGTGGCATCCTGTTCTTTGTTTCTGTGATAGATCACTGAGTATGATAGACTCTAAATTCATCCAAGTGGCTGCAAAGTCCATATGTTTGTCCTTTTTATGGCTGCATAATATTCCTTTGTGTATATGTACCACATTTTTTTTAACCCAGTAGAGTTTCAATGGGCAGCACAGTTGGTTCCATGTTTTTGCTGTTGTGAATAATGCAGCAATAAACATGTGTGTGCAGGTATCTTTTTTGTAGAATGATTTGAGTTCTTCCGGGTATATTACCAATAGAGGAATTGCTGGATCATATGGAAGGTCAATGTCTCATTCTTTTAGAAATTGCCACACTGCCTTTCAAAAAGGTTGCACTAGTTTGCATTTCCACCAGTAGTGTAGAAGTGTTTCTTTTTCTCTGAATCCTCACCAGCATCTGTTGTAGTTTGTTTTATTAATGATGGTCATTCTTAATGGAATTAGGTGATATCTCAATGTGGTTTTGATTTACATTTCTCTGATGATTAGTGGGGCTCGGCACTTTTTCATGTCTGTTGATTGCCCATATCACTTCTTTTGAGAAGTGTCTATACATGTCATTTGCCCACTTTTTAATGGGGCTGTTTGTTTTTTTCCTTTCAGCAGATTTGAGTTCTTTGTAGATCCTGGATATTAGGCTTTTGTTAGGTATTCAGTTGGCAAGTATGTGTTCCCATTCTGTGGGATGTCTCCCCACTCTCTTGATGTTTTTTATTGCTTTGCAGAAACGTGTCAGTTTGATGAGATCTCATTTGTCTATCTTATCTTTAGTGGCATGGGCACTTGGGATTTGATCAGGAATTGGTTGTCAGTTCCAATTTCCATAAGGGTGTCTCCTGCATTTTCTAAGGTTTTTATAGTTTGAGGCTTTATGTTTAGGTCTTTAATCCATTTAAAGTTGGTTTTTGTGTATGGTGATAGGTAGGGGTCCTGTTTCAGTCTTCTCCATGTGGTCAGCCAGTTTTCCCAGCACCATTTACTAAATAGGTAGGTTCTCTTCTCCCCAGTGGTTGTTTCTGGAGGATTTGTCAAAGATGAGTTGGATGAGAAATTGAGGTTTTGCCTCTGGAATCTCTGTCCTGTTTCATTGTTCTGTATGCCTGTTCTGGTATCAATACAAGACTGTTTTGATTATCGTAGCCTTATAGTAAAGTTTGAAGTTTGGAAGAGTGATACCTCTTGCTTTGTTTCTTTTGCTAAGGATTGTTTTGGCTATTCGTGGTCACTTATGTTTTCATTTGAATTTCTATATTGTCATTTCCAGGTCTGAGAGGAATAATGTTGGTAATTTAATGGATATTGCATTAAATCTGTATATTGCCTTTGGGAGGATGGACATCGTAACAATGTTGATTCTTCCTGTCCATTAGCATGTAATATTTTTCCATATTTGTGTCTCCTTGGATTTCTTTGAGGAGTGTTTTTATTTTTCCATTTCTTTTCTTTTTTGGTGGGCTATTGTGAATGCAATTGTGCTTTTTATTTGGTTCTCTGCCTGCTTATTGTTGGTGTATAAGAATGTGATTACCTTTTGCACATTTATATTGTACCCTGAGACTTTGCCAAAGTTATTTATTGGTGCAAAGAGGTTTTTGACAGATTCTTTTGGATTTTTGTGATATAGGATCATATCACCAGCAAAGAGAAATAACTTGACATCCTCATTTCCTGTTTGGATACCCCTGATTTCCTTCTTTTGTCTAATTGCTTTAGCTAGGACTTCCAACACAGTGTTGAACAAGAGGGTCGAGAGTGGGTAAACTTGTCTTGTTCTGGTTTTCAGAGGAAATGTTTCCAGTTTCTGTCCATTTAACAACATGCTGGCTGTGGATTTATCGTAGATGGTGTTTACTATTTTGAGGTATGTTCCTTCTATACCTAGGTGTTTTATGGTTTTTATCAAGAAGCGATGCTGAATTTTATCAAAAGCTTTTTCTGCATCTAATGATGTAATCATGTGGTTCTTGTTTTTACATTTGTTGATGTATTTAATTACATTTAGGGTCTTGTGGCTGTTGAACCAGCCCTGCATCCTGGGGATGAAGTCTACTTGTTCTGGGTGGATGATTTTTGAGATCTGTGTTGATGGATCTGATTTGCTAGAATCTTGTTGAAAATTTTTGCATCTATGTTCATTAGGGATATTGGCCTGTAGTTCTCTTTTTTTCTTGGATTTTTTTTCTAGTTGGGATATCCATTTAGCTTTGTAAAATGATTTGGGGAGAATTCTGCCTTTCTTGATTGCCTGGAATACTTTCAATGGATTGGTTTCAACTCCTCCTTGTACATTTTGTAGAATTCTGCTGGAAAGCCATCCAGTTCAGGATTTTTTTTGTAGGTAGTTTTCTTATAATGGAATCAATTTCCTTGGATTTTATTGGTCTATCTAGTGTCTCAATGTCTTCTTGTTTCAACCTTAGGAGGTTGTGTGATGTCAGAAAGTCCTCCATTTCATTTAGCTTATCAAGTTTGTTACCGTACAGATGTGCATAGTAATCTCTGATAATCTTTTGTATTTCTTCAGGGTCAGTTACAATTTGATCTTTTGTATTTCTGATTGTGTTTATTTGGGCTTTTTCTCTCTTTTTCTTGGTCATTCTGGCTAGATGTCCATTGGTCTTATTTATCCTTTCAAAGAAACAGTTTTTGTTTTGTTTTTTTCCTGTGGTATTTTTGTCTTCTGTGTCCCATATTTTGGTTTTACTTCTCTGATCTGGATTCTTCTGCTAAAGTTAGGGTTTTGGTGGTCCTGTCTTTCCAACTCCCTTAGGTGATGTTTTAGGCTGTCACCTTGTGATCTTTCCATTTTCTTGATGTGTATTTGTAGAGATATAAAATTCCCTCTTAGAACTTCTTTAAGGCATCCCAGAGGTTTTAGTGGATGTTTCTTCATTTTCATTTGTTTCCAAGAATCTTTTAATTTCTGTTTTGATTTCAGTGTTGACCCGGTAGTCATTCAGCACCATGCTATTTAGTGTCCATGTCTTTGTGGGTTTGGGGGGAAATTTTGTTGGTGTTGATATTTATTTTTGTTCTACTGTGATCTGAGAAGATGCATGGCCATATTTCAACCTTATGAAATTTGTTTATGCTTCATTTATGACTGAGGATTGTGATAGATCTTGAGTATGTTCCATGTAGTGGTGAGTAGCATGTACATTCTGTGGTTGTTGGGTAGAATATTCTGTAGGTATCTATTGAAGTCCATTTGGTCAAATGACAAGTTGAGGTTCCAAATCTCTTTGTTGAGTTTTTTGTCTGAATGATCTATCTAGGGTTGTTAGTGGGGTATTTAGGTCCCCATCTATAATAGTGTTAGAGTCAATATCTTTTTTTTAGTTTACTTAATCATTGCTTTATAAATGCTGGTGCTCCTGTGTTGGGTGCAAACATGTTTAGGATGGATATTTCTTGTTGATGGATTGAACCTTTTATCATTATGTAGTGTCCTTTCTTATCTTTTTAAATTTTGAATGGCTTAAAGGTTATTTTGTCTGATATTAAGATTGTGACTTCTGGCTCTTTTGTGATCCATTTGCCTAGAAACTCATTTTCCATCCTCTAACTTTAAGTATGTGTGCGTATCTTGTGGTGAGATGAGTTTCCTGGATACAGCAAATAATTGGGTCATGGTTTTTTATACTGTTTGCTATTCTGTGTCTTTTCAGTGGTACACTTTCAGGCTAATGATTGAAATGTGATTGTCAATCCCTGTCATCAGGCTCTCATAAAGTTTTTTCTTTGTTTGCTGGTTTTCCTTTAACTTTGGGGTTGATGTATGTGTGTGTTTTCATGTTTGCTGTTGTGGTATATTCTCTGTTGATTCTGTTTTCTGCTGTTCTCTTGGGGAGTGTGTGGTCATTCTTTTTTATTATTATTATTTCTTCTGTGCTTAATACCTTTTTAAGCCTCTTCTGTAGAGCTGGTCTGGATGCTACATAATCTCTTAGGGATTGGATGTCTGGGAGCATTTTTTCATATGTTCCTTGGTCATTTGTATATCTTCTTCTGAGAGATATGTGTCCATGTCATTTGCCCACATTTTAATGGGGTTATTTGCTTTTTTCCTTGTTGATTTGTTGGAGTTCTTTGTAGATTTGGGATATTAGTCCTTTGTCAGATGTGTAGTTTGAGAATATCTTCTTTTATTCCGTAAGTTGCCTATTTACTCTGTTTATTATTTCTTTTGCTGTGTAGTAGTGTTATCACTTAATTAAGTCCTTGTTGTTTACTCTTGTTTTTGTTACATTTGCTTTTGGGGTTTTAGTCATAATTTTTCTGAATAGGTTGATGTCCAAAAGAGTTTTTCCTAGGTTTTCTTCTTGAATTATTATGGTTTCAAATCTGAAACCATTTAAGTCTTTAATCCATTTTGAATTAATTTTTGTATATGGGGAGGGATAGGGATCAAGTTTTACTTTTCTGCATGTAGCTATCCAGTTTTCTCAGCACCATTTGTTGAATAGGGTGTCCTTTTCCTAGTGTATGATTTTGTCTGATTTGTCAAAAATTATTTGACTAGTTATTTGAGTTTATTTCTGGATTCTCTTGTCTACTGCATTGATCCATGTGTCTGCTCTTGTACCAGTACCATGCTGTTCTGTTCATTACAGACTGTAGTATAATTTGAATTCAGGAAATGTGAAGCTTTGTTCTTTTTGTTTAGGATTGTTTGAGCTATTCTGGCTCTTTTGTGGTTCCATATGAATTTTAGGATTATTTTACTTAATTCCATGAAAAATGACACTGGTGGTTTTATAGGGATTGTAATGAATTTGTAGATTATTTGGGGTAGTTTGGTCATTTTGACAATGTTGATTCTTCCAATCCATGAGCATGGGGTGTTTTTGTATTTATTTGTCTCCTCTACAATTTCTTTCAACAGAGTTTTGTAGTTCTCCTTGTAGAGATTTTCCACCTCCTTGGTTAAACATATTATTAGGTGTTTTAGCTTTTTGGCCACCATTGTAAATGAAATTGAGTTCTTGATTTGATTCTCAGCTTGGTCACTACTTGTGTATAGCAGTGCTACTAATTTGTGTGTGTTGGTTTTGTAACCTGAAACTTCATTGAACTCATTCATCAAATCCAGAGGTTTTTTGGAAGAGTCTTTAGGATTCTCTAGGTATAAGATATCATTGACATAGAGAGATAGCTTGATTTCTTTTCCAAATTGGATACCCTTTATCTCTTTTTCTTGCCTGATTGCTCTGGCTAGGATTTCCAATACTATGTTGAATAAGAATGAAGAAAGTGGGCATCCTTCTTTTGTTCCAGTTCTAAGGAATGCATCCAACTTTTCTCCATTCAGGATGACACTGACTGTGGGTTTGTCATATATTGCTTTTATTATTTTGAGTAATGTTCCCTCTATTCCTATTTTCTGGGTTTTTTAAAATCATAAAGTGGTGTTGGATTTTATCAAATGCTTTTTCTGTGCCTATTGAAATTATCATATGATTTTTGTTTTTAATTTTGTTTATGTAATGTATCACATTTATTGACTTGTGTATGGTGAACCACCCTTGCATCCCTGGGGTAATACCCACTTGGTCATGGTGCATTATTGTGTGTGTGTGTGTGTGTGTGTGTGTGTGTGTGTGTGTGTGCTGTTAAATTTGGTTTGCTAATGTTTTGTTGAAGATTTTTGTGTCTATGTGTATAAGAGATATTGGTTTGTAGTTTTCTTTCTTTGTGTGTCTTTTTCTGGCTTTGGTATCAGAGTGATACTGGCCTCATAGAATAAGTTAGGGGGAATTCCTTCCTCTCCAATCTTGTGAAATAACTTAAATAAACTGGGTACCAATTTTTCTTTGAAGGTCTGGTAGAATTCAGCTGTGAGTCCAGCATATTCTGGACATTTTTTGTTGGGAGACTTCTGATTACTGTTTCAATCTTGCTACTCATTACTGGTCTGTTCCAAAGTTTCTATTTCTTCCTGATTCAGGGTTGGGGGAGTGTATTTTTCCAATAATTTATTCATTTCCTCTAGACTGTCTTGTTTGTTTGCATAGAGGTATTTATATAACCGCAGATGATCTTTTGAATTTCCATAATATTTGTTGTAATATCTCCATTTTCATTTCAGATTGAGCTAATTTGAGTCTTCTCTCTCTATTTCTTAATTAATCCAGCCATTGGTCTAGCCTTAGGTAAACTGGACATCTTAACAATGTTGATTCTTCCAATCCATGAGCATGGAATATTTTTCCATGTGTTTGTGTCATCTTTGATTTCTTTGAGCAGTGTTTTGTAGTTTTCATTATAAAGGTCTTTCACACTTCTGGTTAGGAAGATACCAAGGTCTTTCTTTCTTTCTTTCTTTCTTTCTTTCTTTTTTTGTTGAAGGTATTGTGAATGGAATTGTGCTTTTTATTTGGGTTTCTGTTTGTTAATTATTGGTGTAAAGAAATGAGATTGTCTTTTGCACATTTATTTTATACTCTGAGACTTTGCCAAAGCCCTTTATAGGTGCAAGGAGGTTTTTGGCAGATTATTTTGGGTTTTCAAGGTATACAATCATGTCATCTGCAAAGAGAGCTAACTTGACTTCCTCTTTTCCTGTTAGGATACCCCTAATTGCCTTCTCTTCTCTGATTACTCTAGCTAGGACTTCCAAAACTATGTTGAACAGGAGGTGTGAGAGTGGGCATCCTTGTCTTGTTCCAGTTTTCAGGGGAAATGGTTCCAATTTTTGTCTGTTTAGGAGTATGCTGGCTGTGGGTTTCTCACAGATGGCTCTTACTGTTTTGAGGTATATTCCACTTATGCCTAGATGTTCGAGGGTTTTTATCAAGAAATTGGGGTGCTGAATTTTATCAAAAGCTTCTTCTGCATCTAATGATATAATCATGTGGTTTTTGTTTTTATATCTGCTGATGTATTTAATTACATTTATGGTCTTCCGAATGTTGAACCAGCCTTGCATCTCAGGAATGAAACCTACTTGGTCATAATGGATGATTTTTAAGATGTGTTGTTGAATCTGGTATATTAGGATCTTGTTGAGAATTTTAGCATCTGTGTTCATCAAAGATATTGGCCTGTAGTTCTCTTTCTTTGTTGGAGCTTTACCTGGCTTGGGTATTAATGTGAACATCTTAACAATGTCCATATTGCTAGCATTATGTTAACTTCATAAAATGATTTGGTGAGAGCTCCATCTTTCTCAGTCACCTGGAATACTTTCAATAGGATCAGTATCAGTTCCTCCTTGTATGTTTTGTAGAATTCTGCTGGAAAGCCATCTGATCCAGGGCTTTTTTTTTTTTGGTAGGTAGTTTTCTTATGACATAGTCAATTCCCTTGATTGTTAATGGCCTATTTAGGGTCTCAATTTCTTCTTGTTTCAACCTAGGGAGGTTGTGTGATGTCAGAAAGTCTTCTATTTGCTTTGGCTTTTCAAGTTTGTTTCAGTACAATTATACGTAGTAGTCTCTGATAATATTTTGTATTTCTTCAGGGTCAGTTGTGCCTTTGTATCTTTTTATTTCAATTTCGTTTACTTCTGCTCATGTCATCATTATGTATTTTCCTCTGCTAGCTTTGTATTTGGTTTACTCATCTTCTTCTAGTTTGTTTTTTTTTTTGTTTTTTTTAGGTATGATGTTAGGTTGCCTATATGCACTCTTTCAGTTTTACTTATGTAGGCCCTAAGTTCTATAAATTTTCCTCTGAGTGAAGCTTTGGCTGTGTCCCACAGATTTTGATTGTTTCATTGTTGTCACTCATGTCAAGGATTTTTAAAATTTCCATCTCAATTTCATTGTTGACCCAAGAATCATTCAGGAGCAGATTGTTTAATTTCCTTGTCTTTGTTTGGTTTTATGAGATCTTGAAATTAATTTCCAGTGTATTTGTTGTAATGTCTCCATTTTCATTTCTGATTGAGCTACTTTAGTCTCCTCTTTTCATTTCTTAATTAATCTAGCTCTCAACATTGTTTACCTTTGCTTTTCTTTTCTCTTTTAATTTTTATTTTGAAATTGTGGAGTACAATTTAGGGTTAGGTATACAAATGTTCATTGTGCAGGTACCCATATTGATGAGGTGTACCCTCCCTTCCCCAGAAAGATATGAACTACTGTCAATTCCAGCTCCCCACCCCCACACCCCTCCCTGCAGTTTTCCACTACTCTCAATCCCTTTCCTACAGTAATACAGTAGTTGTTCAAGGTCCACTTATGAGTGAGAACATGTGGTTCTCAGCTCTTTGTTTCTGTGAGAGATCACTCAGTATTATAAACTCTAATTCCATTCAGGTTGCTGCAAAGTTCATGATTTTGCTCTTCTTTTTTTTTTAACATATTTTTTATTTTAAAATTGTGGGGTACACTTAAGGGTTAGGTATACAAATATGCATTGTGCAGGTGTGTACCCCCTCATCCCCAGATAGATATCAACTTCTGTTAATCCCACCTCTCTTCCCCTCCCTGTCCCCCCCCATAGTTTCCCGGCACTGTCATCTTTTTCTTATAGTATTACGATAGTTGTTAAAGGTCCACTTATGAGTGAGAACATGTGATACTCAGAACTTTGTTTCTGTGAGAGATCTCTCTGTATTATAAACTCCATTTTCATCCAAGTTGCTGTGAAATTCATGATTTTGTTCTTTTTTATGACTGTGTAATATTCCATTGTGTAT
>NW_007258367.1:13491-28138 GCF_000164805.1 Carlito syrichta
CTGATTTCCACAGAGGCTGCACTAGTTTACACTCCCACCAACAGTGTAGAAGTGTTCCCTGTTCACCACATCCTCTCCAGCATCTGTTATTTTTTGAGTCATTGATGATGCCATTCTGACTGGAGTTAGGTGATATCTCAGTGTAGTTTTAATTTGCATCTCACTGATGACTAGTGAGGTTGAACATTTCTTCATGTATCTGTTGGCCACTGATATGTCTTTTTTTTGAGAAGTGTCTGTTCATATCTTTTGCCCGCTTTGCAATGGGGTTGTTTGTTTTTTTCTTTTCAGCGTGTTTGAGTTCCTTGTAGATCCTAGATGTTAGGTCTTTGTCAGACATGGAGTTGGCAAATACTTTTTCCCAGTCTGTGGACTGTCTCCCTGTTCCCTTGATGGTTTCTTTGGCTTTCCAGAAGCTTGTCAGTTTAATGAGGTCCCGCTTATCTATCTTATCTCTTATGGCCCATGGGTTTTGGGTTTTGCTCAGGAATTGGATGCCAGTTCCAACTTCCATAAAAGTGTATCCTGCATTTTCTAAAGTTCTTATGGGTTTAGGTTTTACATTTAGGTCTCTGATCCATTTAGAGTTAATTTTTGTGTATGGAGATACATAGGGATCTTATTTGAATCTTCTGCATGTGGTCAGCCAGTTTTCCCAGCATCATTTACTGAATAGATTCTCCTTTCCCCAGTGGTGAGTGGTGGAGGCTTTGTCGAAGATGAGTTTGTTGAAAATTTGGGGTTTTGCTTCTGGAATCTCAATTCTATTCCATTGGTCTATATGCCTGTTCTTGTACCAATACCAAGCTGTTTTGATTATTGTAACTTTATAGAACAGTTTAAAGTCTGGTATTGTGATACCTCCTTCTTTTTTTTTTTTTTTGTTTGTTTGTTTGTTTGTTTTGCTGAGGATTCTTCTGGCTATTCTTGGTCATTTGTGTTTCCATATGAATTCTTGTATTGTTTTTTCTATATCTGAGAAGAATGTTGCTGGTAATTTGATGGGCATTGCATTAAATCTGTAGATTGTCTTAGGTAAGATGGACATCTTCACAATGTTGATTCTTCCAATCCATGAGGATAAGATATTTTTCCACTTGTTTGTGTCATCTTTGATTTCTTTGAGCAGTGTTTTGTAGTTTTTGTTGTAAAGGTATTTCACGTCTCTAGTTAGGAAGATGCCAAGGTATTTATGTTTTTGTGTGTGTGGTTATTGTGAATGGGATTGTGCTTTTTATTTGGATTTCTGTTTGTTAATTATTGGTGTAAAGAAATGCGATTGTCTTTTGCACATTGATTTTATACCCTGAGACTTTGCCAAAGTCCTTTATCAATGCAAGAAGGCTTTTGATAGATTATTTTGGTAAGAGGAGAGATACACAATCATGTCATCTGCAAAGAGAGATAGCTTGACTTCCTCTTTTCCTATATGGATACCCCTTGACTTCCTCTTTTCCTATATGGATACCACTTTCTCTTTTCTGATTGCTCTAGCCAGGACTACCAATACTATATTGAACAGGAGGGGTGAGAGTGGGCATCCTTGTCTTGTTCCAGTTTTCAGGGGAAATGGCTCCAATTTTTGCCTGTTTAGGAGTATACTGACTGTGGCTTTGTCGTAGATGGCTTTTACTATTTTGAGGTATGCTCCATGTATGCCTAGATGTTTGAGGGTTTTTATCAAGAAAGGGTGCTGGATTTTATAAAAACTTTTTTGGCATTTAATGATATAATCATGTGGTTTTTGCTTTGACATCTGTTGATGTATTTAATTATATTTATGGTCTTGCGAATGTTGAACCAGTCTTGTGTCTCAGGAATGAAACCTACTTGGTCATGATGGATGATTTTTGAGATGTGTTGTTGAATCCAGTTTGCTAGGATCTTGTTGAGAATTTTAGCATCTATGTTCATCAAAGATATTGGCCTGTAGTTCTCTTTCTTTGTTGGATCTTTACCTGTCTTGGGTATCAATGTGATGTTGGCTTCATAAAATGATTTGGGGAGAGTTCTATCTTTCTCAGTCACCTGGAATACTTTCAGTAGGATTGACATCAGCTCTTCCTTAAATGTCTTATAGAATTCTGCTGGAAAGCCATCTGGTCCAGAGCTTTTTTTTGTAGGTAGCTTTCATATTACATAGTCAATTTCCTTGATTGTTATTGGTTTATTTAGGGTCTCAATTTCTTCTTGTTTCAACCTAGGCTGATTTGTGATGTCAGAAAGTCCTCCATTTCCTGAAGGTTTTCAAGTTTATTTCCATACAAGTATACATAGTAGTCTCTAATGATCTTTTGTATTTCTTCAAGGTCAAATGTGACTTCATCTTTTGTGTTTCTGATTGTGTTTATTTGGGCTTTTTCTTCTTTTCTTGGTCAGTATAGTTAGGGGAACATCAATCTTGTTTATCCTTTCAAAGAACCAGCTTTTTGTTTCATTGATTTTTTTTTTTTGTATTATCTGGTTTTTCTTTGTATTATCTGTTTTTTGTATTCTATGTCCCAGATTTGGGCTTTTATTTTGGTGATCTTGATTATTCTGCTGAAGTTAGAGTTTTGGTAGTCTTGCTTTTCCAACTTCCTTAGGTGACTTGTTAGGCTGTTAATTTGTGATCCTTCCATTTTCTTCATGTGTGTTTGTAGAGATATGCATTCCCCTCTTACTACAGCTTTCATGGCGTCCCAGAGATTTTGATAAGATGTTTCTTCATTTTCATTTGTTTCCAGGTATCTTTTAATATCTATTTTGATTTCATAATTGACCCAGGAGTTGTTTAGCATCATGTTATTTAGTGTCCATGTCTTTGTGGGTTTGGGGGGAACCTTGTTGGTGTTAATGTTTATTTTTATTCCACTGTGGCCCAAGAAGGTGCATGGCAAAATTTTCATTTTTGAAATGTGTTTATGCTTGATTTATGGCCAAGTATGTGGTCGATCTTAGAGTACATTCCATGCAGTGATGAGTAGAATGTATATTCTGTGGTCGTTGGGAGAAGTGTTCTGTAGATATCAATTAAGTCCATTTGGTCAAGAGTCACATTGAGGTTCTGGATCTTGTTGCTGATTTTTTGTCCTGATGATCTGTCTAGGGTTGTGAGTGGGTTATTAAAGTCCCCAGCTATGATAGTTTTAGAGTCAATATCTTTTTTGAGTTTACCTAGAAACTGCTTTATCAAAGTTGGCACTCCTATGTTGGGTGCATATATGTTTAGGATAGATATTTCTTGTTGATGGATTGAACCTTTTATCATTATGTAGTGGCCTTCTGTATCTTTTTAAATTTTTGATAGCTTAAAGGGTATTTTGTCTGAGATTAGGATCATGACTCCTCCTTTCTTTTGTGTTCTGTTCAACTGAAAATTTGTTTCCCATCCTCTTACTATGAGTCTATGAGTGTCCTTTCTAGTGAGAAGAGTCTCTTGAAGGCAATATATTTTTGCCTGGTGATACTTTATCCAATTTGCCATTCTATGTCTTTTCACTGGTGCATTTAGTCCATTCACATTCAGACTAATTATTGAAATGTGAGAGTTGATCCGTATCATAAAGTTCTTATAGAGTTGTTGTTGTTCCTGTTTGTCTGTTGTCTTCCTTTTGGTTTGGGGATTGGTTCATGTGTGTTTTTCATCTTTTTTCTGTACTCTTGTGAAGAATGCTGTTGTTCTTTTTTCCTTTTCTTCTGTGCTTAATACTTTCTTATAAGTGCTTCTTTTAGAGTTGGTCTGGTGGCAGCATAAGTTCTTAGGGATTGGATATCTGGGAAAGATTTTAATTCTCTCTCACTGATGAAGCTTAGCTTGGCTGGGTAGGTTATTCTTGGTTGAAATTGTTTCTCTTTTAGAACTTTGAAGATAGGGCTCCAAGCTCTCCTAGCCTGAAGTGTTTCTGTAGATAAATCTGCTGCTATTCTAATTGGTCTTTCATGGTAGGTAATCTGACCTTTTTCGCTTGCTGTCATTAGGATTTTTCTTTTATACCTACTTTGTTTAGGCAAATTATTATGTATCTGGGAGTTGGTCTTCTCATTTGTTGTCTTGCAGGGGTTCTCTGAATCTCTTGTGTTTGAATTTTTGCATCGCTGATGAGATGAGGGAAGTTTTCTTGGATAATCTCATGGAATGTTTGTTCCAGGGTGGACTCTGTCTCTCTTTTTGCCTCAGGAAATCCAATTACTCTTAGATTTGGTTCCTTGAAGTAATTGCTCATCTCTTGAAGGTTTTGTTCTGTCTTTTTAAGCTTCTTTTCAATGTTTTTGACATTTTGGGTTAGTTCAATATTTTGGTCCTCAAGCTCTGAGATTCTTTCTTCTGCTTGGTTAATTCTGCTTTCCATGCTTATCAGTTTGTTATCTATTTCCTTCACAGTATTCTTTACTACTGTTGTCTCAGTTATCAACTCCTTCCTAGTTTCCTCTTGTCTCTCCTCAATTCTTTTTAATCTCCCCATTAATATTTTGATATCTGGGTTTGTAGTTTGAGACAAGTAATTCTGGGGGCTCTTCATTATTTGCATTCTGAAGTCAGTTTTCTCAGTGTCTGACCTCCCAGGGGTCTGTGAGAGACCCATATTCTTCTTTTGGTTTTCCTTCATTTGTGTAGATTTTTCTCTCCCCCTTTCCCTCCCCTTCTTTAATTCTGTTTTTCAAGGGATGTGGGGTTGCTTTTACTTCTTTTTTGTTCAATTTCCTATTCTTCCTTATGAGCATCCTCTGGCTTTGCTCACCTTTGAGGCTGGACTGTAGGTTGTGGCTGTACTTTTTGCAGTTTTGAAATTTAATTTAGGGGGAAGCTGTGATTCAGAATCTATCTGCAAATCCCAATATCCACCAATAGGTGTATGGGCACACTGAAACCCACTTTCCACTGCCTTACAATCTGTCCATGCAGTGTGGGGTTTACGTTTGCTCCCTGGAACCGAAGGAGGTAAGAAAAAGGAAAATAATGGAGAGGGGTGGAGTCAAGAGGAAGTTGGAGAGAGAGAAGAGTAAGAGGGAAAACAGAGATACATACCAACTAATGAATGAAAAGAGACACAAGGCCATAAAAGAGTAAAAAACAAACAAGTAAACAAGATTCCCTAAGGCATACCGGTAATCACACAAAGACAGTCCAATAAATTCATGCCTTTTGATGTTCTTTTCCCCAACACAAATGAGTAGTCTAACTCAAAAAGCAAACAAAAGTGAACAAAACAAACAGTCAAAACAATAAAATAAAAATCAAAATAAGAAACCAGACAAGCTATGGAGTCTTTCCTGAGTGTCTAAAGTCTCTTCAGCTCTGATCTCTAGCTTCTCCCCTTTGCAGACAGATAGACTTGCTCATAGGTTGGGTTGGTTCCCTTGACTTGCTGCCTGAGAGGTCTACCACAGGACTGAGTTACCTTTGTCTGATTCGGCATGGGGGAGGGGCTTTTGTCTCCTGCTTGGGGAGGTTATGTTAGAGACCAAGGTGGAGGCTGCTCATAGATGGGCGGGGCAATGCAAATCTCTGCCTGGGAAATGACTGCAGTGGGCGGCTCCTCTTTCACTGATCCTTTCTCTCCACTCGTCCTTTCTCTCTACTCATCTGGTCTATGGATGATCCACTATGATGGTTTATGGTGGTGTGTGTCTGACGTCAGGCACTGGGAATCAGTCATACAGTTGGGTGGGGGAGCTTATAATTCCCCGGGCTGGAGCCGAGAGCTGAGAGTGGCTGTTCAGCACCTCTTTAAGATGTACTGTTTCCTTACATAACCATGGGATCTTAGCTCCCAAGTTGGAGGCCAAGCAGAGCTGGGTGGATGAGTTGCTGCCAGTCTCTGCCTGGTCACAGGGCTTCAGCTGTTCTCTGGTCTGCTGTAGTCAGGGGCGAGCTGGGGGAAATGGAGTGTGAGCCTTCTGGGTGCCTCAGCCAGAGTGGGGATCGGAGCTCCAAAGAGTGGGTGGCAGGTGGTGGCAGTGGCCCTGGGCCCCCCACAGGGCACCTCAGCCAGGAATGGAGCTGGCATCTCAGAGGGATGAGTGCCTAGAGCCTCCCTGGGTGATGGCGAATTGAGATGGGGCTGGGCAGTGACCTGGAACCCAGGGCAGGGACCCAGAACTCTGAGGGTTGAGCACCAGTTGTGGCCTTGGGTGCTTCAGCCCAGGCAGTGGTGCAGAGCCCGGAGGCATAGGCACTGGGGGCCTGCATGGGCAGCAGTGGCCCTGGGCCTAGTGGGGTACCCCAGGAGGGAATGGAGACAGTAGCTCCGAGGAGCAGGCATGGAGGGCCTCCATGGGCTGCCACAGCCTGAGACTGGGCTGAGTGCCCAGCCAGGGAGGGAACTGGCAGTGGCTGAGTGCCAGGTAGATCAGTGTAACCAGCAAGGGAACCCAGATCTCCACAAGGCAGTATCCAAGGGCCTCCACAGGCAGCAGCAGGGGGTTTGGGGCCGGGTGAGATGGTGTATGAGGAAGGAGCTGGGAGCTCCACTCTGCCAGGGCCCCGAGGTCACCCGGGATAGAACAGCAGCTTCAGAGGGGCCGCGGTAGCTGGCCATGCATAGGACCGAGGGTCTCCAGGCCTCAGACCAGTGCGGCTGGTGGTGGGCAGGGGGGTGAGGGAAGGAAAGTAAAAGTCTTTATGGGAACTCACTTTTGGAGAATCTCACAGTCCCAGTTGTGCCATTGCCATCTTACTTGAACTCCCTGTTTATCTTTTCAAAGAACCAACTTTTTATTTCATTGATCCTTTTTTTTACATTTCAATTTCATTTAGTCCAAAAAGGTGGTACAAAAAGTTGTTTGATATGATTTTTTTTTCCTGAATTTATTGAGACTTGATTTGTGGCCTACCATATGCTTTATCTTGGAGAATGTTTCATGTACTGATGAGGAAAATGTATATTCTGTAGTTTTGGAGTGGAATGTTCTGTAGATATCTGTAAACTCCATTTGTTCTAGAGTTCAGTTTAATTCTAATGTTTCTTTGTTGACTTTCTGCCTTGATGATCTGTCTGTTGCTGTCAGAGGAGTATTGAAATGTCTATTATTGCATTGCTGTGGTATCTCTTTTCTAGGTCTGGTAGAATTTGTCTTATAAAGTTGCTCTGGAATTAGGCATATAAATGTTTAATATAGTTATGTCTTCTTGTTGGATTGATCCCATTATCATTATATACTAACTGTCTTTGTCATTTTTTACTGTTGTCAATTTAAAGTCTGTTTTACCTGATATGAGGATGTCTACTCCTGCTACCTTTTTTGGTTCCCATTTGCATAGAATATTTTCCCCCAACCTTTTACCTTGAGTCTGTAACAGGAATCTTTGTGAGTTAAGTGGGTCTCTTGAAGGCAGCAGATACTTGGGTTGTGTTTTTTTTAAATCCAATCTGCCAGTTTATGTCTTTTAGTGGGGAAATGAAGCCATGTACATTCAGAATTAATAATGATATGTAGTATACTATTTCATTTGTCATACTGTTTGTTATCTAATTGCTTTATTTATTTATTTATTTAATTGTGTTGGTATTCCACAAGAACTGTGAACTTGATGATCTCCAGCATTTTTCTACTGGTGTTGTTCAACATTTTGTTTCAGTATTTAGACTCCTTTGAGTATTTCTTGTAGAGTCAGTCTAGTGGTGACAGATTCCCTCAGCATTTGCTTCTGCAAAAGACTTCATTTATGAAACTTGGCTTTATGGGATATTTTGTCCTTGGCTGAGACTTATTCTGTTTGAGGACATTGAAGATAGAGCCCCAATCCCTTCTTGTGTGTAGGCTTTCCTCTGAGAAGTCTGCTGTTAGTCTAATAGATTTACCCTTTGATGTATTTGATTTGTGTTTTTTGCTTGTTTGTTTTATTTTATTTTTGTCTTACTGCTTTTAAAGTTACTTCCTTCACATTAACTTTGTATAACTAGATGATTATATGCCTTTGGGATGACCATTTTGCAATGAATCTTCTGGGGTTTGGGGGGCTTCTTGTATCTGGATGTTTAAATCTCTGGCAATGCCAAGGAAGTTTTTCTTTATTATTCTCTCAAGTAGGGTTTCCAAAGCTATTGTTCCTTCTTCCTCCTCAGGAACACCTATGATTCTTAGATTGAATGTTTCATGTAATCCCACATGTCTTGGAGACTTTGCTCTAGTCTCTTGACAATTTTTTCTTTATTTATGTCTGACTGAGTTATTTTAAAAGCCTTGTCTTCAAGTTATGAGAGACTTTCTTCTGCTCATTCTAGTCTACTGTTAAAATTTTCCACTGCATTTTGTAATTTCCTAGTTAATTCTTTCATTTCCAGAATTTCAATTTTTTTTTTTAAGGTGTCTGTCTCTGGAGGATTTTTTCATTCATGTCCTGAACAGTTTTTTTTGTTGGTTTTCAATTTTCTCCTAAAGTTCATCGATCAATTTTATAATCAACCTTTTCAATTCTATGTCTGGAATTTCAAAAATTTCATTTTGGTTAAGGTTCATTGCTGAAGACTTGGTATGGTTTTGGGGTGTTAGAAAACTGCTTTTTCATATTGTTAAATTTTTTTTCTGGTACTTTCTCATTTGGGTAGACTATTTCTTCTTATTTGAGGTTAGTAGGGAGTTGTTGTAGGCATTGTAGGGTTCTCTTGGTTATATTTATCCTTGGTGTGATGAATTTCTCAATTGTCAATTGTGTCAATTGTGCTGGGTATCTGTCCAGGCTCACTCTGTCCTGAGCGGCTGGAGTGGCTTGCATGGTGGTGTTAACTGGGGTCTGAGATCAGACCTGCCCTGAAGCTGAGGTATTATATCCAAGGTATTATATGTGGTGAGCTGTACTCTTGACCTCCAGTCAGGAGGTGGCGCTTGTGGGAGAAAGCCAGCTGCAGTGGTGACTGTGAGCTTTTGCTTCGCTACTGTTGCTCCAAGGAAATGCGTAGGCAACTTAGGTTCCAGGGCAGGACTCTGGGGGTTTCCCAAGTTCTCTGTTTTGATTCTTAAGAGGGAGTGCCAGGTGTGGGGGAAAGGAGCTTGAGCACCCCCAAAAGTTCACTCTTGCCTACCCCAGTAGAGATTAGGAGGGAGTCCCAGGCCACTTGAGTAACGCTGTTGTGCATGGCAGGCACAGAAGAGTCTACAAGGTTTGCTATGGCTAAAGGTCCCATCCAGCTCCCACCTTGACCTTAAGCAATCTACAAGCCGAATGTCAAGTTGCAGCCAGCCTCAGGGCCTCAGATATCTCAGGTGACCCATCCAGCCAGAGACTGTCTGCAGCTGTGGGAGTTTGCCCTGGGAGCCCATCCTCACCCAAGCCAGCTGGAAAGCAGCTACACTGCCCACAAGGAGTGAGTACCTGGAAAATGATGGTTAGCATGCAAGGATTTCTCCTGCACTTTCACAGCCAAGCATGGCTGTGGATAAGGTAGTTTCCTGGGAGGGACTGTAGCCCCATAAGGGTCAGGGGGGCCTTGCAAGTTTACAGCAGGAGCATAGAACTCCTGAATTCCCCTCATTCATCTTTGCCACTGTGTCCAGAGGCTGTGGTGGACTGTGGTGGCACAGGCAAGAGTCTGGCCAGTTCCAGCCCAGGCCAGTGAATTTTCTTCCTTCTTCTTTGTTCTAAGTATTATTATTACTCCTTAGGAGACTTGTGGGGCATGCTGCAGGACCCATTCCTCTCTGGGTGCTAAGAAAACTCTCTCGGCTTACTCCACAGGAGAGACTCACTCTAGCTGTCTCATGTCAACCTTCTTAATCCCTTCCTCTCCTTTATTTTTTGAAGGATAGTTTTACCAGATTTTTTAAAATCTTATTATCTCTCTCAGAATTAAAACTATACATATCATCTGAATGTCTTCTGTCCTCCAGGGTTTCTAATGAGGATTCTGCTATTACGATTACTAGGGATTTTTTGCACATGAGTTGCTCTGTTTTTGTCTTTTGATAACTTCATCGCCGTGTGTCTTGATATGAATCTCTTTGATTTTAACATTCTTTGGGTTCATTGAGCTCCTTCAATGTTTACATTCATGTTTTTTTAAAAAAATCAAATTCAGGACACTTTTAGTCATGACTTTTTCAAATATTCTTTCTGATGTCTTTGTCTTCTCATTTTTTTCTGGGATTCCCATTATGGGTATTTGGTAATAGTGTTCCACAGGTCTCTTAGGCATTGTTTGTTTTTCTACATTCTTTTCCCCACACTGCTCCTCTGATTAATTTTAATCAACCTACCATGTTTGCTAATTCTTTATATGTCTTGCTTAAAATTATTAAACCACCCTGCAGAATTTTTAATTTCAGTTATTCCAATTTTCAACCCTACAATTTCTGGTTGCTTTCATTTTGTAATTTGTCTCTTTATTGATATTTTCTCTTATTTATCTTTTTTCTATTTTATTTTCAATTGTTGGGTACAACTGATGTGTCTTACAGGTGCAATTTAAGCTTCTAGCTGACTCTCCCCCTGAAAGTGGACCAGGTAACCAGTATGTTACCACACACACCCTCCTCCTTCCCTCTTCAAGCAGTGCCCAGTGTCAGCAAATTCCAGTCTTGTGCTAGCGTGACCAAGGATCAGGGTTCACTTATGAGTGAGAACATGTGATATTCAGTTTTTGTTTCTGTGATAGTTTACTTAGTATGATGGTCTCCAGCTGCATCCAAGTTGCTGTGAAGGCCAACATTTTGTTTTTTATGACTGTATGATATTCCATTGTGATATGTACCACATTTTCTTTATCCAGTCTACTTTCAATGGGCATCTGGATTGGTTCCATGTTTTTACTGTTGAGAATAGTGCTCCAATTAACATATGTGTGCAGGTGTCTTTTTGATAGAGCAATTTATGTTCCTTCTGGTATATACCCAGAAAAGGAATTGCTGGATTGTATGCAAGCTCAATTTTTAGTTATTTGAGAAAACACCACACTGCTTTCTACAAGGATTAAACTAGTTTAAATTTCCATCAACAATGTCACAGTCACTCCAACACCTCTTGTTTTTTGACTTTTTAATGATAGTCATTCTTACTGGTGTTAGGTGGGATCTCATTATAGTTTTGACTTGAATTTCTCTGATGATTAGTGAGGTTGAACATTTTTTCAAGTGTTTATTGGCTGCTTGTATGTCTTCCTTTGAGAAATGTCCATTCATGTCCTTTGTCTACTTTTTAATGAGGTTGTTTGTTTTTTCCTTTTAATTTCTGTGAATTCCTTGTAGATCCTGGATGTCAGACCTTTGCCAGATGCATCGCTTGCAAATATTTTTTCCCCACTTTGTGGGTTTTCTCTTTACTCTCGTGATAGTTTCTTTTTTGGTGCAAAACCTTTTCATTTTTATAAGGTTCCACCTGTTTATCTTAGCTTTTTCTGCATTTTATTTTGGGGATTTGGCCATGAATTCACTGCCTACTTCAGCGTATAGGAGGTGGGTCTCTAAGTTTTCTTCTAAGATTCTTGTAGTTTGAGATTTTACATTTAAGTCATTGATGCATTTTGAGTCAACTTTTGTCTTTGGTGATAGGTAGGGGTTCAGTTTCATTCTTCTGCATGTGACTAGTCAGTTTTCCCAGCACCATTGGCTAAATATGGTTTCCTTTTCCCAATGTTTGTTTTTGATGGGTTTGTTTTAGAGGAGTTGCTTGAGGAATCATTGTTTTATTTCCAGCTTTTCTGACCTGTTCTATTGGCCTATATGTCTATTCCTGTGCCAATACCATGCTGTCTTTGTTGTAGCCTTGTAATAAAGTACAAAGGCTGGAAGTGTGATACCTCCAACTTTTCCTTTTGCTGAGGATTGCTTTAGATTTTCAGGCTCCTTTTTTACTTCCATATGAATTTCTGTATTGTCTTTTCTAGGTCTGTGAAAAATCATGTTGGCAATAGGGATTGCATTGAATCTGTAAATTGCCTTAGGTAGGATAGACATCTTGACAATATTGATTCTTCTAATCCATGAACATGGGATGTTTTTCCATTTGTCTGTATTGTTCTTGATTTATTTGAGCTAGTTTTGTAGTTTTAATTGTAAAGGTCTTTAACTTCACTGGTTAGGTAGATACCAAGGTATTTTGGTGTGTGTGTGTATGTGTGTGTGTCTATTGTGAATGGAATTGAGCTGTTTATTTGGTTATCAACCTCCTTGCTGTTGACATATAGAAATGTTACTGTCTTTTGTGCATTGATTGTGTGTCCCAAGACTTTACTGAAGTCATTCAACAGTGTGAGATTTTTGACAGACTCTATGGTTTCCTACATATAGGTTCATATCATACTGCAAAGAGGGATAACTTAACTTCCTATTTTACTATTTGTATACCTCTGACTTCCTCCTCTTGCCTGATTGCTCTGACTAGGACTTCCAGTACTATGTTGAATGGGAGAGGTGAGGGTGGGCATCCTTGTCTTATTCCAGTTCTTATGGGGAAATGCTTCCAGCTTCTGCCTATTAAGCATGTTGTTAGCTGCAGATTTGTCAGAAGTGGTTCTTATTGTTTTTAGGAAGGTTCCTTCTATGCCAATGAGTTTGAGGATTTTATCAAGAAGGAATGATGAATTTTAAAAATGCCTTTTCTGCATCTAATGAGATAATCATATGGTTCTTGGTTTTTCACCTGCTAACGTGATAAATTACATTTATAGATGCATGAATGTTGAAGCATCCCTGTATCCCAGGAATGAAGCCCACCTGATCATAATGGATGAGACTTGAAATGTGTTGGATGTGATTTGCTAGAACCTTGTTGAGCATTTTTGCATCTATGTTCATCAGGAAAATTGGCCTGTAGTTTTATTTCCTTCTTGAGTCTTTGCCAATTTGGGGTATCAGGATGATATAAACTTTCTAGAATTAGCCTGGAAGAATTCATTCCTTCTGGATTGCCTGGAAAACTTTCAATAGGATTAGTATCAGTTTCTTTGTGTGTGTCCTATAGTATTCAGCTGAGAAAACATCTGACCCAAAGCTTTTCTGATGGGGAAGTTTCTTGTAAGTGAGTCAATCTCTTGTACTGTTACTGATCTGTTTAGTGTTTCAATTTCTAACTGTTTCAACCTTGAGAGATTATGTGATGCCAAATATTCCTCAATTTCCTCTAGATTTTTTAGTTTGGTTGCATACCAATGTTCATAGTAATCTCTGATAGTCTTTTGAATTTATCCAGGGTCAATTGTGACATCATTCTTTTTTTGTTTCCAATTGTGTTTATTTGGACTTTCTTTTAATCTTTTTTTTTTTTAGTCAGTCTGGTTGGGTTTGTCAATCTTATTTATCTTTTCAAAGAAAAGGCTTTTTTTCTCTTGTTTATCTTTTCTATTATTATTAATTTTGGGGGGGTTTCTATTTCCTGAAATAGTGACTTTATTTCAGTAATTTGAATTTTTATACTAAATTTTGGGTTTAATTGTTCACGCCTTTCCCACTCACTTAGGTGTTTTGTTAAGCTGTTTACTTGCACTCCCTCTAGTTTTTTATATGAGCATGCAATGTTATAAACTTCCCTCTCAGCATGAATTTCATTGTATCCCAGAGGTTTTAATATGTTTTGTTTTTGTTTTCATTCTTTGTGAGGAATCTATTTATTTATTTATTTATTTACTATTTTTTTATTTTAAAATTGTGGGGTAAATTTAAGGGTTAAGTATACAAATATTCATTGTGCAGGTACCCTTGTTGATGAGGTGTGCCCCCCCCCAGGCAAATATTGACTACTGTTAATCCCACCTCCCTGCCCCTTCCTGCCCCCCCCATAGTTTCCTGCCACTGTTGATCCTTTTCTTATAGTATGATGGTAGTTGTTCAAGGTCCACTTATGAGTGAGAACATGTGATACTCGGGTCTTTGTTTCTGTGAAAGATCACTCCGTATTATAAACACTAATTCCATCCAGGTTATTGTGAAATTCATGGTTTTGTTCTTCTTTATGGCTGCATGATATTCCATTGTGTATATGTACCACATATTTTCAATCTAGTACTCTTTTGATGGACAGCACAGTTGGTTCCATGATCTTGCTATTGTGAACAATGCTATAATAAACATACTTTTGCAGGTATCTTTTTTATAGAGTGATTTGAGTTCTTCTGGGCATGTTCCCAGCAGGGGGATTACAGGGTCATATGGAAGGTCAATTTTTAGAACTTTTAGGAATCACCACACTGATTTCCACAGAGGCTGTACTAGTTTACACTCCCACCTTAAGTGTTCCCTTTGTACCACATCCTCTCCAGCATCTGTTATTTCTTGAGTTATTGATGATGGCCAATCTGACTGGAGTTAGGTGGTATCTCAATGTAGTTTTTATTTTTTTATTATAAAGAAGAGGGGTACAATTCAGGGTTAGGTATACAAACATTGATAATGCAGATACCCTTGTCGATGAGGTATGTTGCTCCCTCCCACAACAGTTTCCCTCAACTGCCAATCCCACTCCCCCCATGGGAGTTTCCAATTACTGCCAAATGCTTTCTTATAGTATTATAATTGTTAAAGGTCCACTTATGAGTGAGGACATATGATACTCTGTTCTTTGTTTCTGTGATAGATCGTTGCGTATGATCGACTCCAAATCCATCCAAGTTGCTGCAAAGTCCATATATTTGTCCTTCTTTATTGCTGTGTAATATTCTATTGTGTGTATGTACCACATTTTCTTTATCCAGTCCAGCTTTGATGGGCAACACGGTTGGTTCCATGTTTTTGCTAT
>NW_007258367.1:28689-43413 GCF_000164805.1 Carlito syrichta
TCTGAATAGGAATTGGTTGCCAGTTCCAATTTCCATAAGGATGTCTCCTGCATTTTCTAAGATTCTTATAGTTTGAGGTTTTACATTTAGGTCTTAATGTTTTGATTTATTGTAGACACTTGTCTTTGACACCTGGACTCAGGTAACACTCTCACCTCACCCTCCCAACCTGCTGGGATTACGGGCATCAGTCACCACACTCAGGCTCTTCTGTGTCTTCTTTCCAGTCACCTGACACTGGGTTGGAAACACACCTCTCCATCAAGTCATTAACTCCTGTTAACTGCTGTTAACTCCTCTGGTGTGGCACTTGTCAGCTGATAAATGTCTTCAACATCTATATCTTCAGACCCTTTCCTCTCTATCTTTTTGCTATATATATCTGTTTCTTCTGATTTCCTTGATTGGCTCTAGAGAGACCATCAAATGGTCTTGGGCAGACTTGTTAACTGAAGTTGAAATGAGAGAGTGAAGAGAACAGGTTCTAACTTCCATGGCAATGGAAATATCAATTAAGATCATTTTTAACACAGAAATCTTCGCTAATGTATTCTTTGACTCTGTAAATTTGGCTAACGTGTTGTGTCTCTTCATATTCCAGGGCTTCTTCCTTTGCTCCAGACACATGATCAGGTCTTAGAGACCAAGGCCCAGGGAAACCAGGTTTTTGTGGTTCTCTAACATCACATTCCTGTTCAAAATCCACTGAGCAGGGCCCAGGCATTCCCACTCCTCCAGAGAGAATTCTATGGCCACATCCCTGAATGTCAACAACCCCTGAGAACCAGTCATTTCTTCCTCTTTCTCTTCCTTCTCTGGGATTTTGTCTGAGGTGAGATTTTCTGGACAAGTCACACCTGCATGTCACAGGACAACAGAGGCTGCAAAGAAGACACATGAAGCTCCCGGACAGAAGGACAGTGCAGCAGGGATGACCTAGTTCTGCCAGAATCTATTTATTTATGCCTAGATTTCTGTGTTATCCCAAAAACCTTAGAAGCATTTTATTTACTTTCCATGTTTTTGTGTATTTTGAGAGGGTTCCTGTTGGTGCTGGTATTTTTTTTTTTAATTCCATTGTAGTCTGAGAAGATGTTTGGTATAATTTCAACCTTTTGAAATTTGTGCACATTTGATTTATGTGCAAGAATATGTATGGGGGGCCAGCCCCCCACAAGAGATTTAGAGGGTCCCTGGAAGGTGGGGCAGCATCAGCGAATATTCTGGAGAAATAAGGAGAAAGAAAGAGACTGGACTCTCTCTAGTGCAGAAGCTGATTCTGTAGTAGGGATAGATATTAAAAGAAAGAAAGATGGAGGGAAAGGTATAAAGAGGAAGAAAGAGAAAGAAAGTGGACAACTGTTCAGTGAAATGAGCAGAAGCCATTTATTGAGACCAACCGTGAGTCTTTTATCCCAAATTTTCACATGTTAAATCACAAGACTTTCACGTGAGCACAAGGCCAGTTGGGTGAGGCGTATCCCCTACCCACCAGGTGTTTCCTTAGGCATGAGGAAGGACAATCCCAATCAAATCACAAGACTTTTACGTGAACACAAAGCCAGGTAGTTGGGGGGCATCCCCCACCTACCAGGCATTTTCCCAAGCATGAGGAAGGACAATCCCAAAGTTATCTCACTGTTCCTCATGCTTGGTTTATATTCCTCAAAAGCAATATAACTGACTAAAATCCTAATACCTTTCTTATCTGTGCTAATTTTACCTGTACTATAAACAACTCTTAATTATGGCTTAAACCAGTTCCTAAAGAATGTGGCCCAGCCCAAAGTTTGTGCTGGGCCATTTCTGGTAACCCTAGATAATCATCTATACCATCTAACGCTGGAAACAGCCCTCTAAATGTATATACTAATTTTATAAATATATTTTTAAATCTTATAAAGAAGCTTGTATTATGTATAAGGCTTCAAAATGTGATCTGAGTTTGAACTGTGTTAAGTTTAAAGCCGAAACCACAGTCTGTAAGAAACGGGAACATTGGATCCCTAGAGTCAGCCATGCCTGTCATATTCTCAGAACTTCATGCTTAGATCATCAAAATCCCTGCCAGTGGGTAATGCAAAACAACCAAGAAAGGAGGAGGGAATGGGCCATCAGCTCCTGAACCAGCCTGGTGGTCTCAAGGTCCGTAGCCCGCCTGGATCCCTAATGCTCAGGCAGGCCTCCACGGCCGGCTCCCAACAAATATGATCAATCTTCTAGTATGTTCCATGTGTGGATGAGAAGAATGAATACTCTTTGGTTGTTGAGTGAAGTGTTCTGTAGATATTTATTAGGCTTAATTGGTTGAATGTCAAGTTAAGTTTCCGTTTTTTGTTTTGTTTTGGCTTGATCTGTCTAGGGATGTTAGCAGGGTCTTAAAATCACTGACTGTAATTGTATGGGTGTCTATGTCCTTTCTTAGTTTAAGTAGCAATTGTTTTATAAATCTGGGTTCTTCGGTGTTGGGCTCATATGTATATAAATATATATACATATATATTTAAGATGGCTATTTCTTGCTGGCTAATTGGGCCTTTTATTATTATGCAGTGTCCTTTTTTTTTTTTTTTTTAACTTTTATTGACTTGAAGTGTGTTTTGTCTGATATAAGCATAACTACCCTTGCTTTTTTGTTTTGTTTTGTTTTCCATTTGCCTGGACGATCTTTCTCCAGCCCCTTACTTTGAGCCTGTAAATGTCCTTTATGGTGAGATGGGTTTCCTGGAGGCATCAAAATGTTGGATCATATTTCTTTATCCACTTTTCTACTCTATACCTTTTTAGTGGCACATTCAATCCATTTACACTCAAGCTAATTATTGGTATTTGAGGGTTTATCCCTGTCATAATGTTCTTAAGAGGATGCTTTACTTCTTTGTCTTTTAGGTTTTGTGGTTGATCTGTATGATCTGTTAACTTTGTGCTTGCCTGTGTTTTTGTGATGGATAAAACCATTCTCTCATTTCTGTGCTCAGAACTTTCTTCAGCATCCCCTGAAGGCTGTTCTAGGGGTGGCATATTCTTTTAGGGAGTATTTGGGAAGTATTTTAATTCTACTTCATTGATGAAACTTAGTTTGACAGGGTAGGAAATTCTTGACTGAAACTGCTTTTCTTAAATAATATTTAAAATAGGGTCCCTTTTGGCTTATAAGGTTTCTCTAAGAAGTATCCTGCAATTCTGATGGATCCTTCTCTGGTAGGTGGTCTGTCTATTCTCTCTAGCTACCTTTAGGATTTTTCTGTCATGCTTACCTTATGAAAACAGATTACTATGCATCTTGGGTATCATCTTTTCATGTAATATCTTGCAGGGGTTCTCTGGATCTCTTGAGTTTGGATAGTCTCCTCTTTAGCACAATAGGGGAAGTTTTCTTGAATGCTTGTTCCAGGCTGTTCTCAATTTCTCCTTCTGTCTCAGGGATGCCAGTCAACCATATATTTGTTCTCTTTACATAATCCCATATCTCTTGTAGGCTTTGCTCATTCCTTTTTTCTTGTTTTTGTCAGACTGGGTTAGTTTAATATGTTGCCCTTCAAGCTCTCAGAGCCTTTCCTCTGCCTGGTCAATTATTTTGCCTACACCTGCCATTATCCTTTGAAACTGGACCTTTCTTATCTTGGTCAGCTCAACTTTTATTTCCTGCACTGCTTTTGTTGCCTGGATGATCTTTGCTTCCATTGTCCTGTGGTTTTCCTTGGCTGTTTTTGCCATCCACAGTCTGAATTATATGTCTGTCATCAGGGACAGGTCGTTCTGAATTTGTAACATTGTTTGGGGTCTGTGAGGAGCTTTTGTGGTGTATGTCCCTTTAAGACTTGGGGATTGCTGGTGTTTTTCCCTGGTTCTTACTCATCTGTGAGGACCAACTCTTATTTTTATAATTGCTTTGCTTTGTTTTGTTGTTTTGTAATTAGATGGTCTAGCTATCCTAGAACCTTTTCTGCCATTCAAAATAATTCCCATAGGGAGGGAAGGACCACCAGGACCACAGGTACCTTCACCCCACTGTCTCCAGCTCTGCCTCTTCTGTTAGGCAGTGCTCAGAACTCAAAGTGAATTTCCATCACAGAGTTTTTTTCCCACAGCAGAGCTGGCTGAACTGCTTTCCAATACCCAGTTGTGGGCTCTTTGGGGGATTACAGACCCATGACTGCTACTGAAATGCAACAATGTCCATTGCCAGAAGCACTCCTGCATGGAGATAGGGACTACCTGGTACTCCTCTTAACTCTTCCTTACCCACTAAAGACCAAAATGCATTCAGAATTCAAAAGCAACAGAATCTGCCAAAACTTTCTCCAAATCAGTATATGCCACAGCTAGACCTACCTTTGGGGCAAATGAAATTGGTTGGTGATCTTTCCCAATCTGAGGGCTGGCCATCAAGTTCTACCAACAAGGTATGCTCTTTCAGGGATTGATTTACCATAGACATTCAGAACTCGGATGGGTTCCCAGCTCCATGTGGGCTGTGGCAGCAGGAGCTGTGCTCCAGATCACCTCCTGTGTAGGACTGCAAACCTGTGCAGCTGATGGGAGGGGAATCACTACAGACTGTGTCAGCAGCACTCATCCCCTCCCACATATAAGCCAGGACTGCAAATTTTGGTGTGTGGCAAGAATGGGACCGTGTGACTCCAAAGTCAGCTGCCCACCCTCTCTCTTCCTTATTCCCTGTGTGTCCCAAGAGTCCTCTTCAGGAAGTAGGGTGTGTCTCAGCCTGCTCAAGCTGCTGGGGGCCACTGGCTCCTGGAACTCTCCTCATTGGCCTGCTTTGTGAGAGAGGTGCTGGTCAGCTACTAATAGGTGGCCATCTTGGATCCTTCCCAGCCTAGCCTTTTAGTAACTTGTGGAGCTTTGGACACGTTTCTTCACTTGAAACAGTTGTATAAGCCTCGTCAGTATTAGACATATTAGAAGTTGTACTTGCTGCTGCTGCTGCTGCTGTTGTAGAAATGGTAATAAAAACACTCATTTAAGCTATGCCACCTCCTCCTGCTGTGGCTCCTGGTGCTGGCTGCGTTTGCCCATGAGGCAGATCAGAGTCCAGTCTGATAGGCAGCCAATCTGTGAAACACCCTCACCAGCACAGCTTATAACTGTGACATTATATCTCCATGAGATGCCAGCAGTAGAACTTGTGGCTAAAGTTGTATTTCTGGCAGACCAGAAGTGACCAGAATCTCTCACAGCCTGTGCAAGGTTCTCATTTATTCTTTTAAAAGTTTCCTTTAGCATTTTGCCCATCGTTATATTTAGCTCTTTGAGCATATTTAAGAAAGTTGATTTAAAGTCTTTGTTTAGGTAGTCCAATGTCTGTGCTTCCTCAGAAACAGATTTTGTTTATTTCTTCTGGAATGGGATATACTTTACTTTGTTTCATTGCATGCTTTATAACTTCCCAAAACCTAAAATTTTAAAACAAGATAAAGAATTGTGTGTGATATTTAACAAAGTCCTATATAGCCAGGCATTTTCCTGAAGGTTTTACAAATGTGAATTCATGCATTCCAAACAATTCTATGAGATAGTATTAATGTACAGATGAGAAAACTCAGGTATAGAGAGGTTAATGTCTTGGAGCTAGTAAATGGCAAAGCCAGAATTTGAAGGGGATGGGGTATAGAATCTGTGCTTTTTATCACTGTATTTTATTTCATCTCTGTAGCTAGAGATCATTTCTTTTTTTAATTTATTTTTTTATCGTGGTAAAATATACATAAAATAAAGGTTACCATTCTAACTATTTTTGAGTGTGTGATTCAATAGAATTAGGTAGAATCAAATTGTTTTGCAAATATAATCCAAATTTGCACAATTTTTTTATTATCCAGAATTGAAATTCTGTACCCATTAAACAGAAACTTGTATTCTCTTCCCCTGGCCCAGGTAACCACTACTCAACATTTTGTCTCTGTGAATTTGAGTATTCTAGGTACGTCATATAAGTGGAATCATATATTTGTCCTTTGGTGTCTAGTTTATTTCACTTAGCATGATATTCTTAAGGTTGATCCATGTGATAGCATGTTTCAGAATTTCATTCCCTTTTTTGAGGGTGAATAATATTCTACTGTGTGTGTATTCCACTTTATACTTTTGTCTGTCATTCATTTATCTGTCAATAGATATTTGGGTTGTTTCCACCTTTTGGTAAATAATGCTGCTATGAACTTTGGTGTACAAATATTTGTGTGGCAGAAAGATAAACATTGCATGCTCTCACACATATATGGTAGCTAAAAAATTAGGCTCAGAAGTAAAGAGTAGAATTATAGTCATTAGAGGTGGCAGAAAGGAGTATAGAGTTGTTGGTTACCAGATACAAAATTACTGCTAGATAAGAAGAATAAATTCTAGTATTCTGTAACACTGTAGAGTGAGTACAGTTAACAATAATTTATTGTATAAGTTCAAAAATTAGAAGAGATAATTTTGACAGTTTCCAACACAAAGAAATTATAAGTGTTTGAGGTGATGGATTTCCTAATTAACTTGATATGATCATTACATATTATACACATGTATTGAAATATCACTTTGTAACCCATGAATGAGTACGATTATTACATTCAATTTTAAAGAAGGAAAAGTATTTTTGTTAGGTCCTGATTTCAGTTCCTCTGGGTATGTACCCAGGAATGGAATTATTAGTTCATATGGTAATTCTATGCTTAACTTTCTTAAGAACTGTTTACTGTTTTTCATAGTGGTTGCACCATTTTACATTCCACAAGTGTTTCAATTTCTCTACATCCTCAACAATACTTGTTATTTTCTAGGGGTTTTTTTTTCTTTTTCATTACCATCCTAACTAATATAATATAGTATCTCTTTGTGCTTTTGATTTGCATTTTCCTAATGACTAGTGATGTGCTTGTTGGCCATTTATCTATCTTCTTTGGAAAAATGCCTGTCTATTCAAGTCATTTGCCCAAGTTTGAGTTGGGCTGTTTATTTTTCTATTATGGAGTTGTAAGAGTTCTTTTTATATTTTGAATATTAATTCATTATCAGATATGTGATTTGTAGATGTTTTCACTCATTTGTAGGTTATCTTTTCACTCTCTTGATAGCCTTCCTTTTTGTCATTCAGCATTCATTTTTGTGTGTGTATGATCCTTTGTCTGTTTTATAAAATTCTGACAAAGTTGATTTTGAGAGATTTTCCTTGATTTTTTGATGTTTCTTTTTTCTTTTCTTGTTTTTTGAGTTGGAGTCTCACTCTGTCGCCCAGGCTGGAGTGCAGTGGCTGCTCCCGGCCACCGCAGCTTCGACCTGCTGGGCTCAGGCAATCCTTCCGCCTCAGCCTTCCAAGTAGCTGGAATTATAGGCGCACGCTACCATGCCTGGCTAATTTTTTGATTTATTGTAGAGATGAGGTCTCGCCAAGTTGCCCGGGTGGGTCTCGAACCCACGGGCTCAGGCAATCCACTCACCTCAGCCTCCCAAAGGCGTGAGATTATAGGCTGAGCCACCCAGCCCAGCGATTTTTTGATGTTTTTATGGAGAAAGATGGCATTGGATCTACTTACCATTTTTACTGACATTACTCCATCTGCCTATTTCTGTAAGTAAGCATTTATTGGCACGCCATTCACTGATATATTGTCTATGGCTGCTGTGCTTCTGATGTGAAGCTCTGTCTCTTAGTATCCTCCTTCTTATGCAATATTCCTTTTTGAGCGTGGGGTAGATCTAGTGACTTTCTTTTAACAAATACAATAGAGCAAATGTAACGGGATATTATTTCTGCAATTTGGTTTGGAAAGACTGTGACTCCCTTTTATTATTATGCTCTCACTATTGCCTTCTTAGACTGCAAGTTTTGATGAAGGAAGTTGCCATGTATGCAAAACCCACATGGCAAGGAACTGAAAGTGGCCTCTGACCAGCAGCCAACAAGGAATTCAGGAATTGACTAACAACGTATGAGGAACTGAGTCCAACTAACAATCACATGAGTGATGTTGAAAACAGATCCTATCCCAGTTGAGCCTTCAGATGAGACCACACCAATGGCCCACACCTTGATTATAGCTTTAGGAGAGACCTTGAAACAGAGGACCCTAAGCCATGTCAGAATTTTTGACCCTTAGAAACTGAGATAATAAATGTGTGTTACTGAATTATTTTAAGCTTCTAAGCTTTGGGAATAAATTGTTATAAGGAATAGATAGCTAATACAACTGTTTTTGCACTACAACATTAGAGTTGGTTGTTGTGACAGGGACTATATGATTCACAAGGAATAATATATTACTGTCTTTTTATAGAAAAAGTTCTATGTGAGAATGAAAACAAGGGGGCTGGCGGATATAGTCTCTCATGACCTAGTAAGGAGGGCAGAACCAGCTTACATGAGCACTAGTAGCTATATGAGTACTAAATTTAAAAGATTGTCTCTGGAGAAATCATCTCTATTGCCATCTGATGTACTGATATCTTGAACTCAAGCTGCTTTCTTGGTATAACTTCAGAATTTCTTCTTAAGTGAATAAATGTTGAAGGCCCAGTGATAGGTACATTTCCTCCACCACTCACTCTCTGGCCATCTCTATTGTCTACAACCACCTGCAAGGGCATTGGAATGAGACAACCTCAGTGATCCTAATGATCAAGCAGGCTTGGGAATTACCACTATAACCTTCCCCCAGAAAATCTCTTCCACAGAATTAATTTTTAATGCATTTGAAAGTTGTGGGGTACCTGTAAGGATTTGCTACATAAGCAAGTTGTATGCAGGTGGGATTTGGGCTCCTAGCACCCTCCCTTCCTTCTTTAAGAGTGCCCAGTGTTTGTTGTTCTCACCTTTGTGCTCACATGCCCAATGTTTAGGGCCTGCTTATGAATGAGGACATGTGGTAGTCAGGTTTTTGTTTCTGTGTTAGTTCACTTAGGATGATAAGTTGTCTCCAGCTGCAAACATGTGGCTGCAAAGAATTTTGATTTTTTTTTCTTTATGACTGCATAGCTTTCCATCTTTTATATGTAACATATTTTCTTTATCCATTTCACTCTATGGGCATCTGGGTTGGTCCCATGTTTTACAGAATTAATTTATTTAACATACTCTTTTATAGAACAAATGCTTCTTAAAGCAAAAGAGAAGTTAGCCTTCACCTGAAGATAAAGAATGAGAAAAATAAGACTTGAAGAGCTTAAAAGTCTTTCTGAAACCCACAGAGCTCAAAGGGGGAAGAAGCGTGAAAGCAGATTGTTTCATTCCAGTCCAGGGCTTTTAAAACTATTATTTAATTAGCCTCTGAGCAAAGTATCACAAAATTGGATTCAATTAAGTGTAAATTAATATGCTTTTACTGATTAAGAATCATCTGATCTGTGAAAGAAAAGGCTTTCAAATGACTTATCCCCTCAAAAACAAAAACAAAATAAACACACAAAGAAGAAAAGTCTTTCATTATTCAATTTGCATTTTCTATAGGAGGCATCTATGAATAAGTCAGCACCGCCCTCTGCTGGATGATTTGTGTTTATTGTGCAATAGTTGTGTCCAAAATAATTTACATATAATTTTTTATTTTTTTCTTAATTTCAATGAAGGATGCATGAAAACCAGCGTATTCCAGCTGTCTGGATATTCCCCATGCTTATTAAACCCATCAGATAAACTTTCCTAAGAAGCCTTGATTTCCTAGGTTTGAGAATTATGTTTAAAAAAATGAAATGCAACATGTTAACAAAGAAGAGAAAGACAGAGACAGAGAGATAGACAGATAAAGAATGAAATGAGGAAAAGAGAGATTGGAAGAGAACTAATTCTCTTGAGAGTAAATGGGGGTCAATTTTCTACCTTGGCAATCTCAAAAATAAATTCAAGTAAATGTTTTCTTTGTGACATCAACAGCTGCAGTTCTTATAATGTGTATGCCAATTCTAGCTCATGGGATAAACTTTTTATCTTCTTGAAAAAAAATTTAAGCTGTGATCTTGTTTGACTACAATGATCTGGTCTCCTGCTGCTCAAAGCAGATTAAATGGTGGTTGGTGGGAGTCAGCCAGCAAACTGTTGTACCCAGCATAACAACAGCATTAAAAATAACTGAATTATAGCTTGAATTTTGGCTTATAGAGTAAGAAAAAATAAACAGTAATAAATGGATACTACTACATGAGTAGCTCATACATAGAAAAAATGAAGAAAGAATAGCTAGTATATATTAAATTATATGCCATAAATTACTAGTACAGGGACACCTAGATGCAGTTTTAATAAGACAAATGCAAGTGCAGAGTGAGCCATCACTTTGCATTTATTATTCCCAAACCAGACTGTTCAGCCCCCAAAACAGCCTCCAATCCTGGAAAGAATGTTGGCTCAGGTGTAGACATATCTGAATTCAAATTCCATATCTGAATTCAAATTCCATATCTGAATTCAAATTCAATATCTGAATTCAAATTCAATGTCTGAATTCAAAGTCCATTTATGTGTGACTTTGAGAAAAGCCTTACTTTCATTATCTTTAAGGTAACAATAATTGTATATAACAGATAAAGTCTGAGGGAGAGTAAATAAAATAATGCATATAAATACCTAACACCGTATCTGGCATATATTAGATTCTCTATATTTTTTTTTCTCTGAACTGGGCGCAGTGGCTCACACCTGTAATCCTAGCACTTTTGGGAGTACGTTGGGATCACTTGAGTCCAGGAATTAAAGACCAGCCTGGGCAACATAGCAAGATCCAATATCTACAATAAATAAATAAAATAATTTATTTCTCTTTGCCTTTCCCTCCAAACTCCTATTCACATGGCTACTAGACAACTCCAAGTGACACACACAAGCAATCATTTCCAAGCAACATGTACAAAACTCTCTTTCTCTACATCCTCTTTTCTAATTGTGCCATTTGTCACATAGTTGCCCAAGCCATAAACTTGAGCATCACCTTAGCTTCCATTCTCCCGCTCACCTCCACTTATGCTTGCAAAACTGCTTCTCTGCCTTCAAGACTCAGTTCAGGTATCACCTCTCCTGGGAAGAGTCAGGACTTCTTTTTTTGTTTTAATTGGGGTACAATTCAGAGTTAGGTATACAAACATTGGTTATGCAGATACCCTTGTTGATGAGGTATGATTCTCCCTCCCCTAGCAGTTTCTCTCAACTGCCAATCCCACTCCTCCCCGCCACAGTTTCCTATTACTGCCAGTTGCTTTCTTATAGCATTATGATTGTTCAAGGTCCATTTATGAGTGAGAACATATGGAACTCTGTTCTTTGTTTCTGTGATAAATCACTGAGTATGATTGACTCCAAATCCATCCAAGTTGTTGCAAAGTCCATATATTTGTCCTTCTTTAT
Organism: Carlito syrichta; assembly: GCF_000164805.1. Lineage (NCBI taxonomy): Eukaryota > Metazoa > Chordata > Mammalia > Primates > Tarsiidae > Carlito > Carlito syrichta. The sequence continues at coordinate 40,028 of NW_007258367.1, forward strand.
GGTTGCATAATATTCCATCGTGTATATGTACCACATTTTTTATCCAGGCCAGTTTCGATGGGCAACACGGTTGGTTCCATGTTTTTGCTATTGTGAATAGAGCTGCAACAAACATACGTGTGCAGGTATCTTTTTTGTAGAATGATTTGAGTTCCTCCGGGTATATTCCCAATAGGGGACTTGCTGGGTCATATGGAAGGTCAATTTCTAGTTCTTTCAAGAATCGCCACATTGTCTTCCAAAGAGGCATTCCCACCAGCAGTGTAGAAGCATTCCATTTTCTCCACATCCTCACCACCATCTGTTGTTGTTTGTTTCATTAATGATGGCCATTCTTACTGGGGTTAGGTGGTATCATAATGTGGTTTTGATTTGCATTTTTCTGATGATGAGTGAGAGTGAGGTCTTTTTCATGTGTCTGTTGACTGCCTGTATATCTTCTTTTGAGAAGTGTCTATTCATGTCTTTTGCCCACTTTTTAAAGGGGCTGTTTGTTTTTTTTCCTTTCGGTGCATTTGAGTTCCTTCTGGATCCTAGATGTTAGGACTTTGTCGGATAAACCAGTTGGCAAATACGTTTTCCCATTCTGTGGGCTGTCTCCCTGCTCTCTTTGTTTTTTTTGCTTTGCAGAAACTTGTTAATTTGATGAAGTCCCACTTGTCTATTTTATTTTTAAAGTATTGGCCTTTGGGGTTCTGAATAAGACTTGGTTCCCAGTTCCAATTTTCATAAGGGTATCTCCTGTGTTTTCTAAGATTCTTATAGTTTGAGGTTTTAATTCAGGTCTTTGATCCATTTAGAATTAATTTTTGTGTATGGTGATAGGCAGGAGTCCTGTTTCAATCTTCTGCATGTGGTCAGCCAGTTTTCCCAGCACCATTTATTGAATAGTTCTCCTCTCCCCAGTGGTTGTTGTTGGAGGCTTTGTCAAAGATGAGTTGGTTGAGGAATTGAGAATCTTTGCTTCCAGAATCTCTATCCTGTTCCATTGGTCTGTGTGCCTTTTCTTGTACCAATACCAGGTTGTTTTGATTACTGTAGCCTTATAGTAAAGTTTGAAGTCTGGAAGTGTGCCACCTCCTGCTTTGTTTCTTTTGCTAAGGATGGTTTTGGCTATTCGTGGTCGTTTATGTTTCCATATGAATTTCTATATTGTCATTTCCAGGTCTGAGAAGAATGATGTTGGTAGTTTAATGGGTATTGTATTGAATCTGTAGATTGCCTTTGATAGGATGGACATCTTAACAAACGCTTTCTTATAGTTTTATAATTGTTCAAGGTCGCTTGTAAGTGAGAACATATGGTACTCTGTTCTTTGTTTCTGTGATAGATCACTGAGTATGATCGAAGAGTCAGGATTTCTCTGCTCTTCTCAGACTGAGTTTAGTTCTGATTCTGATCCCTTATTTCCAAAGCATCCTATCCACATGTCTGTGAGACAGCTAGTCACAACTTATTTTTTGTGACTTGTTTCTCTTTCCCACTGGGTTATGAGTACTTTTAGGGCAGAAAATTTTATTTATACACAGTTGTTTCTCCAAGTTCTAGCATTGTATCTGCCACAGGAAGATGCTGTAGAATGAATGAATCAATGCATGGATGATGGATGGAGGAGCATGTGTTGGGACTTTCATGATACTCATCTCTCCCCTTTATTCTATGACTTTGGAACCAATTGAGCATAGAGCCAGGAGTCAGATGGAGGATGCCACGTGGACCTGCAGCCAAGATCAGGCTTCCTATTCCTTATTCCAAATTTAGATTTCTAGACCTTGCAAGTCAGGCAAGATTAACTGAGTAACCACCTTCCCAGTGAGGAAACAGCTGCCTGCCTCATACCTGCAAGCACAGTGTGCCTAGAGACCTGCCTCTGAAAGCCTGTCCTGAGGCCTTGACCTAGCTGTGCCTACCTCACAGCTAGGTCAAGGATGGTGGAACATGTATGCCATTTGCAGGCAAGGCAGTTCTAAGATAAGAGTGCAAACGTTAGTGCTGGTTGTTTGCTGCACAGAGTGCCCACTGAGGAGCAGGTGAGGACTGAAATCCCACATTCTACTAGCCAAGCCATACTCACTGGCTTGAGTCTGTGTTGCATAAAGACACCTTCTGCTCCTCAAGCCACATGGTCAGAGGGCTGTGTCCATGCAGAGGGAAATCTTTTGTCTCTTTTGTTCAAAAAACTCCATAGGAATTCCCGGGACTCTACTAAACATGCTTTCCTCAAATCTCTTCCATCGGATGAGTCTTTCCTGCTTTCTTGGAGAGGAATAATATAGATGCAAGTAAGAGCAGAAACTCCCATCTCAATACTTCCAAGAGAGTGGAACTTTCACTTGTATGAGCTCGGAGAGGAAGGGAAGACTTCTCCCTACAACAAACAGCCAGGAAAAAGAGAATTGGCATTAATTGAATGTGTACTGCACACCAGGCATTGAAGCCCATGATTTGGATGAACCATTTCTGTTATTCAGACAAGTCTGTTAAGATCCATACCTTCAGAGGATTAGATGAAGGAAGACCACACATCCAAAATGGTGATGTTGGAATCCAAAACCCATCATCATATTACCATCCTATAGTACTCTGTACTTTTTCAACAAAGCATCCAACTAGCAATGACTTCTTCTTTAGGAATCACAAGATCTGAGGAGTGTGAAATTGATCAATACAGACACAACTACTGTCTCAATTATCTGTACTGAGAAACACCAGTCAGGTACAGTAGTACCACATTTTCAAACAGGAGAATGCCAAAAAAGTTCACTCCAAGACTAAAGCTTAGCAAACATTTTTTCTAAGTTATAGAAAAAGTTGTAGCTAGCTCACAGAGTTGTTTTAATGTGGTTTAGACCCTTTAGCTCTTTTTCTTCCTCTTTGGAGACAGGGTCTTGCTTTGTTGCCAAGGCTGGAATACAGTGGCACAATCACAGCTCCCTGCAGTCTCAACCTACTGGGCTCAAGTGATCCTCTTGTCTTAGCCTCCCAAGTAGTTAGGACTATAGGCATGTGTCACCATGCCCAGCTACTTCTAATTTTTTTGTAGAGACTGGTCTCGCTATGTCATCCAGGCTGTTTTCCAACTCCTGGCCTCAGGCAGTTATACTGTCTTGGCCTCCCAAAGTGCTGAGATTACAGGCATGACCCACTGCATCTGGCCTGAACCCTTTAGCTCTGAAATAGAGCTTCTCTGATGATCGCCCATGATTGAGTCTCACTGGGCACTCTCTTGAGCCAATAAGCTTCCAGATGGACTAGCTGTGTATACAGGGAGCTTATAAGAAACACAACATAAAATGAAGAGTCTATGTGAAAAGTCCTACAAAAAAGCTTGGTGGCTCAGCCTGTAATCCCGCGCTTTGGGAGGCTGAGGTGAGTAGATTGCCTGA
>NW_007258367.1:43450-111500 GCF_000164805.1 Carlito syrichta
AAGGATCGCCGGAGCCCAGCAGGTCGAGGCTGCGATGGCCAGGAGCAGCCACTGCACTCCTGTCTGGGTGACAGAGTGAGACTCCAACTCAAAAAAAAGAAAATCTCTATTACAGGATTTCTCAATCTTAGCACTATTAACAATTTAACATTGGGGCCAGATTATTGTTGTATTTATTTGTTTGTTGGTTTTTGTTTGTTTGTTTGTTTGTTTTTGAGACAGGTTCTTGCTCTGTCACCTAGACCAGAATGCAGTAGCACGGTCATAGCTCACTGCAATGCTGAACTCCTGGGCTCAAGCAATCCTCCTGCCTCAGCCTCCCAAGTAGCTGGGACTACAGTGCATGCCATCACACTCAGCTAATTTTTTAATTTTTTGTAGACACAGGGTCTCACTATGTTGACCAGGCTGGTCTCAAACTCCTGACCTCAAGTCATCCTCCCATCTCAGCCTCCCAAAGTGCTGAGATTACAGGTGTGAGCCTTGGAACTCAGCCCAGGGCCAGACAATTCTCTGTTGTAGATGGTTGTCCAGTGCATTACAGGATGTTTAGCAACATCACTGGACTCAACCCACTGGATGTCAGTAACAACATCCCACCACCACTAGTAGTAATAGCCATAAATGTCTCCAGACATTGACAGATGTTCCCTGTGTGACCAAAATGGCTCAGTGTTGAGACCTTGAAATACAATGGTTTCTAAACAATGGTTTAAAATCATTTAAGGTTTCTGCAACTCTCGAAGGCTTAAAATCCAGATTCTGTGAATAAATCCACGAACGTGCAAGAACATGTAACATTTTTAAAAGCAAAATACAAGTTTTGCTTTTAAAATATGTAAAGAGCTATCTTTAAATCCTTAAAGATTTAATACCTTTAAATATCTAGATATTTTTAATACTTAGATTTAACACCTCTTCTTATATAAAGAATGACTGAAAATTGCTTGTCAATCTCAAGTAAAATGTACTGTTCCCAGACAATATAAGATATTTTAGGTGAATTGTGACCCTCTGATTTTCAGGTTGTAATTCAGCATCAACAATAAACCTTTTCTTTGGTCATAAACAGAAAAATGTGGGTGTAGACATAATGAAGCAATTGTGAAGTTAAAAATAGTGAATAACTCACATCTCTCATCAAGAAAGGGTCATAATACCTTCACAATGTACGCCAAGAGAATTCCCAAGACCTAAGTCACATAAAAGAGTTTTAGATTCCATGAAATATTTCGAGCTCCCTCCTTTATTCTCCCATCCCACTGTTCTCTGCTTTTGAATGGCCAAAAAGTGACATTTCCTTCATAGACCATCAAGTTAATGTCCAATTGCCCCCTGGCCCCCTGGAAAAATTCAATCTTTCTTTTATTTGAAAATTAAAATTCTTATCTGAATTAGCATCTTCTTTCAAAGATGAATACATCTTTGTATAGTAGTGAGTTGCTGTAACTCTCTAAGTGTTACATAAAGCAGATGAAGGAATAGAATTCCAGAACTCTATCTTCTGAGTCTTCTATAGACATTATTATAAATTCTCCAACTGAAAGCCAAATTCCAGGAGCCAGCTGTTACCATTAAACTGACCTCTCTCCTCATCCACATTCCCTAATACCAAAACTTCCAAAAAGAATTGAAAACATGTTTGGTTTGAATATAAGCAGAGTGTAGTGGTTGAAAACTGGGATTCTGGTACCTGATGACCTGGATGCAGAATCCCAGTTCTGCCACTTACTGGCTTGTGACCTTGAGACCCTCCACCTCAGCCTTTGTGTGCCTGTTTCCTCATCTATCCAATGGAGATAATGAAAGTGCCCACTTCTTAAGACTGTAATAAGGAGTAAATGAGCTAGTATTTGTAAAGTGCATAGATCAGCCTCTAACACATAGCAAGTGCTTTAAAAGTATTTATTAGACAAAATTATAAAATCAATAGAGCAACACAAAACCTCTGTCCCATTACTGCAATTATGTAATGCCCCAGGGGAAAGTTAGAAAATGGACTTTTTGTCTTTGCTACCTTCACTTCCATCTTCCAGCTCCTTCTTCCTTTTTTGGTGTCCATCTTGAGTCCCCTTTCCAGGTTCCTACCACAATGATGGCAGATAACAGCTGGTAAGGCTTTAGGTGCCAGTCTAAGTTTCCTTCTCAGAGGAGCTTTTGAATTTCCCCTGGAGACTCTGAAAAGCTGAAAAGTCCTTAGAGCTTAAGGAAATGAATCTGCAACTCTGCCAAGTCCATGAGGAGTGATATTTACAGATGAAGGGGACCCTCTAGTGTCTGGTTTGCACACTTCTAAGGCTAGTCTTAGAGAGAACAGTAATGTATACCTTAGAGCTTAAAAATTAAGTGTAAAAAATAATCAGCCTCATATTTCTGTATTCTAGCATATGGTAATTGTAGCACTGTCTTAAAAATGAGTCATCTTGGGCCCAAGTTAGAAGCAGACATAATTTCCAGATGTCAAAAAAAATTTTTTCTCACTAAACCGAAAAGCAAGCAAGATAGAGTGTGGTTTTTAATACTGCTTATTTTACTAACTGTTAATGTTTACTCACTTCTGATTTTCCTAAGATTATCCCCTTGTAAGCTGTGGCCTAAATGCATTTAAATTGCCTTTGAATATCCCAAGCAATCCCAACTACCATGGAAACAGCACCAAGGATATGCAAGATGACTCCTCTGGGGCATAATTTGGTGCTCTAAATATTTTTGATTGGCTGCTCTCTGTTCTGTCACCCTTCTCTGAAGTGTAATTGTGTTGACTGGATTTATTTTTATTATCCATGGGAGCACACAATTCACCAAATAGTGGAAAGTACCATTTATCCATCAAAGTCCTTTCAGAAACATGGGCTACATTAACAAGAGTAAATCCATATGTGTCAGAAAGCTCAGGCAGATAGTCCCAGAAGAATATAGGTATGTGCCCAGCGATCTATGAGGCAACATGCACCTTTTTAAAATTACTGGTGGAGTAGAAAAGTCTATGGCCTAGTGCCCCAAAGAATTCTGCCTAATGTCCTTGAGAACGTAAGTGGGCAGTTGTACAATTCTATATAAGGGCATATGAAACAGAAATAATAAGGGAACAAAGTTGAGAAATATCCAATTTCTGACTTTGTTATTAAAGTATTAATAACTTTAATAAGATTACTTAGCTGGACTTTTTTCATATGTAAATAGCCATTTATGGAGTGGAAAATCAGAGCTTGGGTTCAGTTTGAGGTCAATGTTTGTAAACTAATGAATCCTTTGGATGAAAGATTTAGACATAACAAACAAATATTATTTATCTTGCCTGGCTCATCAATCTACGATGAAGATGAGAGGAAAAACGTCAAGGTCAAATCTGTCTTTCTTGTTTAAAAAATACCATCTGAGCCGGGCTCGATGGCTCAGCCTGTAATCCCAACCTTTGGGAGGCTGAGGTGAGTGGATTGCCTGAGCCCGCGGGTTCGAGACCCGCCTGGGCAGCGAGACCTCATCTCTATAATAAATCAAAAAATCAGCTGGGCATGGTAGCGCATGCCTGTAATTTCGGCTGCTTGGAAGGCTGAGGTGGAAGGATTGCCGGAGTCCAGCAGGTCGAGGCTGCAGTGGCCGGGAGCAGCCACTGCACTCCAGTCTGGGTGACAGAATGAGACTCCAACTCAGAAACAAAAACAAAAACAAAACAAAACAAAAAATACATCTGAGACATGACCTTAGCCAATGAAAGGCATAATATCTTTATGATTCCTAAAAAAACTAGATTCATGAAATGTGCACAGGCACAAAACAAATATTTGTGACTTTTAAATTCATATTTTTGGAGTTCCTTGAGATTCTCTGGGCATATGTCAATGCATGAAAACAGAAACCAGTTGCTCCTTAGAATAAATAATATCACAGCAATGAAAAGATACAAAGGCCAGAGTTGGAAAAGCTGAGCCTAACTTACCTTCACTCTGCGCAGAAATGATTGTAGCATTTAGATGTTGAAAGATTAAAACACTGACAGCTAAGGTTAATAGAAAAGTTCCTGTAGACCATAAGAAATATATTAATAAATACATTTACAGATATTTCTAATAGGAAATTGGCAAGAAAGGTGAACTGAGAGTTTATGTAAATAAATATGGCAGTAGTACATAAAAACTTGAAGAGACAGTTAGCAATGAGAAGAATGAAAAAACTATTTTATAACTGCTTGGCAAAAACAATTTAGCTATTTGATGTTGGCAGAGTTATGGAAGGTGAGGCAGACATATGTCATGTCTGTCATCAACAGTATCTTTTGAAAAACTTTCTGATATTTGGAGAAGTTCCAAAGTTATAAGTCTGGCTTCTTAAGTAAAAATATAGAACTTATTTTCCCATAATAAAAAAAGGAAACAAGAATCATGCAGTATACCATTAAAAAAAAGAACTTATTTTCCCAACCTCCTTTACAGCAGAGATGTAAACATGTAACCTAGGCTCCACCAATCAAATATAGCCAAGTGAGACTGATATTAAAGAGGGGATAAGGAGGATGCATGGACTGCACATAATTTATTTTCTGATGTACATGACAACAGAGGTGTCCAGCTGTGAAAGCAGCAGAATTTCTGGCACCAGTCAGTTCCCAGAAACAGCAGATGAGCCGTGGTGATGTTTCCTGATGACAATAACATAGCCTTCTTCAGAGCAGTCCTGCAGTATGATGTGGGCCTCCTGCATGAATGTGTAGCTTTCCAAGTCTTACTCTATGGAAGGACCAATAAATTCCTTAGTTTTCTTTCTTTTTTTTTTTTTGAGTCAGAGTCTTACTCCATTGCCCAGGCTGGAGTGCAGTGGCACACTCATAGCCACTGCAGCGTTGACCCACTGGGCTCTGGTTATCCTTCTGCCTTAGCCTTCCAAGCAGCCAGAACTACAGGTGTATGCTACCATGCCCGGCTAACTTTTTTATTTATTGTAGAGACGAGGTCTCACCAAGTTGCCTGGCTGGTCTCGAACCTGGAGACTCAGGCAATCCACTCACCTTGGCCTCCCAAAGTGCTGGGATTACAGGCTGAGACACAGAGCCCAGCCAAATTCCTTAGTTTTCAACTAAGGACACTGATTAATATAGTTTGTTCATGTGTACATCCTTATAAATTGGAACACAGCTGTTGTAAAGAGCTTTAGTATTGTATATCAAGATCCAGAAAAAAAAAAATCATCTTTGACTCATTAAATCTTCTTATAAGAACTTAATTTAAAGAAATAGTCCAAAGGAAAGAAATTGGAAAAATGAATGGACAAGATTTAAAATTTCAAAGAACTGGAAACAATCTGAAGGCTCTCCAAAGGGGAAGAGTTAAGTCATTCATGTCATACCTTTGGCAGTCAGTAGGGTGCCAACATTTCTACATGGTAGGGATTTGGGGTGCATTATTTTATAGGATGGAGGCCAAGAAACTTAAAGCTGCATTTAGGCAGAGTAAATTCTGTTTTTATGTAGACTGAATACGTGTTTGGAATTGCTTGTGAAAAATGAATGATGAGATTGGAGGGCAATGAAACCTGCCCAAATTATCTCCCTATTGGCAAACAGTTACACAGTGGATAAAATAATTATTAAGAAGTTTATGCAGCAAGTAGAAAATACATGTGATATATTATTAAGAAAATAGAACAAGACACAAAATCGTATCTATGCTGTGACTACTACTGGATACATAAAAAATTGAAATAGACATTTGAGTCAGGTCTGAAAGCAAACTGAAAAGTAGTATGATTTAATGAGTGGCAGAATTGTCAATAAATATTTTTTTCTTGTTTTCTACCAATGTTGTTCAGTGCTGTGGCTATCTTTATGTTTTGTAAAATTATCTTTTTTATTTTAAAGATGTGGGATACAATTCAGGATTAAGTGTACAAATGTTCATTATGCAGGTACCCTTGTTGATGAGGTATGCCCCCCCTGGCAGAATCCCACTACTGCCAATCCCAGCCCCCTCCCCTGGCAATTTCCCACTATTGATAATCCTTTTCCTATAGTATTACGATAATTGTTCAAGGTCCACTTATGAATGAGAACATGTGATACTCAGTTCTTTGTTTCTGTGATAGATCACTCAGTATTATAGACTCTTAGTCCCTCCAAGTCGCTGTGAAGTTCATAATTTTGTCCTTCTTTATGGCAGTGTAATATTCCCTCGTGTATATGTACCACATTTTTTTATCCAGTTCACTTTCGATAGGCAGCACAGTTGGTTCCATGTTTTTGCTATTGTGAACAATGCTGCAATAAACATAAGTATAGAGGTATCTTTTTAATAGAGTGATTTGAGTTTCTCTGGGTATATTCCCAGTAGAAGGATCGTGGGGTCACACAGAAGGTCGATTTTTAGAATTTTAGGACTCACCAAACTGATTTCCCAGAGGTTGTACTGGTTTACACTCCCACCAACAGTGTAGAAGTGTTCCCTTTTCCACCGCATCATTTTTAGCATCTGTTGTTTTTTGAGTTATTGATGATGATCATCTTGACTGGAGTTAGGTGGTATCTCAGTGTGGTTTTAATTTGCATTTCTTTTATGACTAGTGAGGCTGAGTATTTTTTCATGTATCTGTTGGCTGCTCATGTGTCTTCTTTGGAGAAGTACTTATTCACATCTTTTGTCCACTTTGTAATGGGGCTGGCTTTTTTTTTTTTCTTTTCAGCACATTTGAGCTCCTTGTAGATCCTAGATGTTAGGCCTTTGTCAGATAAACAGTTGGCAAATATTTTTTCCCAGTCCATGAGCTGTCTCCCTGTTCTTTTGATGGTTTCTTTGGCTTTGCAGAAACTTGTCAGTTTGATGAGGTCCCACGTGTATATCTTATCTCTTATGGCATGGGTACTTGGGGTTATGATCAGGAATTGGTTGCCAGTTCCAATTTCCATAAGGATGTCTCCTGCACTTTCTAAGGTTCTTATAGTTTGAGGTTTTACATTTAGGCCTTTGATCCATTTAGAGCTGACTTTTGTATATGGTGATAGGTAGGAGTCTTGTTTTAATCTTCTGCATGTGGTCAGCCAGTTTCCTGGAACCATTTACCGAATAGGTTCTCCTCTCCCCAGTGGTTGGTGGTGGAGGCTTTGTCAAAGATGAGTTGGTTGAGAAATTGAGATTTTGTTTCTGGCACCTCTATCCTATTCCATTGGTCTATATGCCTATTATTGTACCAATACCAGGCTGTTTTGATTATTGTAGCTTTATAATAAAGTTTAAAGTCTGGGAGTGTGATACCTCCAATTTGTTTGTTTTGCTGAGGATTGTTTTGGTGATTCATGGTCATTTATGTCTCCATATTAATTTCTGTATTGTCATTTCCAGATCTGAGAAGAATACTTCTGGTAATTTAATGGAATATTTTTCCATTTGTTTGTATCATCTTTGATTTCTTTGAGCAGTGTTTTGTAGTTTTCGTTGTCAAGATCTTTCACATATCTGGTTAGGAAGATGCCAACGTATTTGATTTTGTGTGTGTGTAGCTATGTGAATGGGATTGTGCTTTTTATTTGGGTTTCTGTTTACTGTTGGTGTATAGAAATGAGACTGTCTTTTGCACATTTATTTTATATTCTGTAACTTTGCCAAGTCCTTTATCAGTGAAAGGAGGTTTTTGACAGATTCACTTGGGTTTTCAAGGTATAGAATCATGTCATCTGCAAAGAAGGATAAGTTAACTTTCTCTTTTCCTATCTGGATACCTCTGATTTCCTTCTCTTGTCTGATTGCTCTAGTTAGGACTTCCATGATGAACAGAAGGGGTAAGACTGGACACTCTGTCTTATTCTGGTTCTCAGGAGAAATAGTTTCAATTTCTGTCTGTTTAGCAGTATGTTAGTTGTGGGTTTCTCATAGATGGCTCTTACTATTTTGAGGTATGTTCCATCTATGCCTAGACAGTCAAGGGTTTTTATCAAGAAGTGGTGCTGGATTTTATCAAAAGCTTTTTCTATGTCTAATGATATAATCATGTAGTTCTTGTCTTTACATCTATTGATGTATTTAATTACATTTATAGTCTTGTGAATGCTGAACCAGCCCTGCATCCCTGAGATGAAGCCTACTTGGTCATGGTGGATGATTTTTGAGATGTGTTATTGAATCTGGTTTGCAAGAATCTTGTTGAAAATTTCAGCATCTATGTTCACCAAGGATATTGGCCTGTAGTTCTTTCTGTAGTTGGGTCTTTTCCCAGTTGGGTTATCAATGTGATGTTAACTTCATAAAATGATTTGGGGAGAGTTCCATCTTTCTCAATTGTCTGGAATACTTTCCACAGGATTAGCTCCTCCTTGTATGTTTTGTAGAATTCTGCTGGAAAGTCATCTGGTCCAGGGTTTTTCTTGGTTTTTGTTGTTGTTTTATTTTGTGTAGGTAGTTTTCTTATGACATAGTCGATTTCATGGGTTTTTATTGGTCTATTCAGGGTCTCATTACTTCTTGTTTCAACCTGGGGAGGTTGTGTGATGTCAGAAAGTCCTCCATTTCATTTAGGTTTTTGAGTTTGTTTCCATACAGATACATAGTAATCTCTGATAATCTTTTGTATTTCTTCAGAGTCAGTTGTGACTTCATCTTCTGTGTTCCTAATTGTGCTTATTTGGGCTTTTTCTCTCTTTTTCTTGGTTAGTCTAGCTAGGGATCCATCAATCTTGTTTATCCTTTCAAAAAAACCAGCTTTTGGTTTCACTGATTTTTTGTATTATATGTTTGTCTTCTGTGTCCTGAATTTGGGCTTTTATTTTGGTGATTAGGATTCTTCTGTTGAAGTTAGGGTTTTGGTGCTCTTCTTTTCCAGCTTCCTTGGGTGATTTGTTAGGCTGTTAACTTGTGATCTTTCCATTTTCTTCATGTGTGTTTGCAGAGATACTAATTCCCCTCTTATGACTGCTTTCATGGCATCCCAGAGATTTTGGTAAGATGTTTCTTCATTTCATTTGTTTCCAGGTATCTTTTAATCTCTGTTTTGATTTCTGTGTTGACCCATGCTAATTGTTTAGCATCATGGTTTTTAGTGTCCATGTCTTTGTGGGTTTGGGGGAAACTTTGTTGGTGTTGATATTTATTTTTATTCCACTGTGGTCTGAGAAGGTGCATGGCAGAATTTCAATGTTACAGAATTTGTTTATGCTTGATTTGTTTCCCAGGATGTGGTAAGACTTAGAGTACATTCCATGTGGTGATGAGTAGAATGTAGATTCCGTGGTCGTTGAGTTGAGTGTTCTGTAGGTATCAATTAAGTTCATTTGGTTAAGCATCATGTTGAGGTTCCGGATCTCTTTGTTGACTTTTTGTCTTGATGATCTGTCTAGGGTTGTTAGTGGGATGTTTAAGTCCCCAGTTATGATAGTGTTAAAGTCAATATCTTCTTTTAGTTTACCTAAAAGCTGCTTTATGAAAGTTGGTGCTCCTATGTTGGGTGCATATGTTTAGGATGGATAATTCTTATTGATGGATTGAACCTTTTATCATTATGTAGTGGCCTTCCATATCTTTTTAAATTTTTGATAGCTTAAAGGCTATTTTGTCTGATATTAAGATTGCAACTCCTGCTTTCTTTAGTGTTCTGTTCACCTGAAAATTTTTTTCCATGCTCTTACTTTGAGTCTTTGAATGTTCTTTCTGGTGAGATGAGTCTCTCAGAGACGACATATTGTTGCCTCATAATATTTTATCCAATTTGCCATTCTATGTCTTTTCAGTAGTGCATTAAGTCCATTCACATTCAGGCTAATTATTGAGATGTGAGAGTTTATCCCTATCATGAGGTTCTTATACAGTTGGCTGTTGTTGCTGCTGTTTGTTTATTTGTTTGTTGTCTTGGTTGTGACTTTTGGGTTGATTCATGCATGTTTTTAATCTTTTTCCTGCATTCTTGTGAAGGGCATTGTTGTTCTTTTTTCCTTTCTTCTGTGTTTAATACTTTTTTATTATAAAGATGTGGGGTAGGATAGCTATACAAATGTTGATTATGCAGGTACTCTTGTGGATGAGATGTGCCCCCACCTCCTCTAGCAGTTTCCCTCAACTGCCACTCCTACCCCACCTCCCCTGACAGTTTCCCACTACTGCCAATCCCTTTCTTATAGTATTATGAGAATTGTTCAAGGTCCACTTATGAGTGAGAACATATGGTACTCTGTTCTTTGTTTCTGTGGCAGATCACTTAGTTTGATTGACTCTAAATCCATCCAAGTTGCTGCAAAATCTATATGTTTGTCCTTCTTTATGGCTGTATAATATTCCATTGTGTATATGTACCGCATTTTTTTTAATTCAGTTCAGCTTTGATGGGCGGCATGGTTGGTTCCATGTTTTTGCTATTGTGAATAGAGCTGCAACAAACATACGTGTGCAGGTATCTTTTTTGTAAAATGATTTGAGTTCCTTTAGGTGTATTCCCAATAGGGGAATTACTGGGTCATATTGAAGGTCAATTTCTAGTTCTTTCAGAAATCATCGCACTGTCTTCCAGAGAGGTTACACTAGTTTGCATTCCCACCAGCAGTGTAGAAGCATTCCTTTTTCTCTGCATCTCGCCAGCATCTGTTGTTGTTTGTTTTATTAATGATGGTCATTCTTATTAGGGTTAGGTGGTATTTCAATGTGGTTTTGATTTTCATTTCTCTGATGATAAGGAGGCTGAGTACTTTTTCATGTGTCTGTTGACTGCCCATATATCTTCTTTTGAGTAGTATCTATTCATGTATTTTGCCCACTTTTTTTGGGAAAGTGATTACAACTAGCCTTTATTTCAGTAAATGACCAAACAAAAGAGTTGTATAGCTCAAAGGAAAGTGCACACAGCAGAAGTAAGGAAGTAGTCATTCTGGTTCCTTGTGCCACGTATTGGCTATTTTGTCTAGGACTAATTATTCAAAAAATAAGGAAAATGGGCAGAGGTCCTAGCCAACCTTAAAATTCTCTGGTGAGCTAACATTCCACATTGAGCTATTTTAGCTTTTACTAGCTTAAAGGGAGAATAATAGTTTACTTTTTAAATGTAGTGCTCTTAATAGAGGCATCAGTGAGCAATGTGACTCTGGTTTTCACAAATGATTTCATCCACACCTGTTGGCTTTCAGAAATCTGTTCAGTAAGTTCCCTACATAAGAACAAGTTCCCTTCTGAGGGCACATTCTTAAGTCCAATTTGTTCATAAGTCCTGCAAAGTTAGCTTAGATACCCAACTAACATAGTTGTCTATAGAGTACTGTTCTGTAATAGGTTTATAATAATTTTCAGACAAATAATACATAAAAAACAAAACAAAAAATAAAACATTTTCTAAGTCTTACAGTACAATACTTTGAAAAGTACGGTAATACAGCACATACAGCTGCTGGCGTACAGGGGCTGGCATCCAGTTAGGAAGCAAGAAAAGTTACTGACTGCAGGGGGAAGAGGAGGTGGGAGATTTTGCCCACTTTTTAATGGGGCTGTTTGTTTTTTTTTCTTTCGGTGCGTTTGAGTTCCTTGTAGATGCTAGATGTTAGGCCTTTGTCAGATATATTTAACAATTTTTTTTTCCCGTTCTGTGAGTTGTCTCCCTGCTATCTTGATGGTTTCTTTTGCTTTTCAGAAGTTTGTCAGTTTGATGAGGTCCCACTTATCTATCTTATTTCTTATGATATAGGCACTTAGGGTTCTGATCAGGAATTGGTGGCCAGTTCCAATTTCCATAAGTATGTCTCCTGCATTTTCTAAGATTCTTATAGTTTGAGGTTTTACATTCAGGTCTTTGATCCATTTAGAGTTCATTTTTGTGTATGGTGATAGGTAGGGGGCCTGCTTCAATCTTCTGCATGTGATCAGCCAGTTTTCACAGCACCACTTACTAAATAGGTTCTCCTTTCCTAATTGGTTGTTGTTGGAGGTTTTGTCAAAGATGAGTTGGTTGAAAAATTGAGGCTTTGCTTCTGGGATCTCTATCCTGTTCCATTAGTCTATGAGCCTGTTCTTGTACCAATACCAGGCTGTTTTGATTACTGTAGCTGTATAGTAAAGTTTGAAGTCTGGAAGTGGGCTACCTCCTGCTTTGTCTCTTTTGCTAAAGATTGTTTTGGCTATTCATGTTTCCATATGAGTTTCTGTATTGTCAATCCAGGTCTGAGAAGAATGATGTTGGTAACTTAATGGGTATTGCGTTGAATCTATCAACTACCTTTAGTAGGATGGACAGCTTGACAATGTTGATTCTTCCCATCTATAAGCACGGAATATTTTTCCTTTTTTGTGTGTGTCTTCTTGTATTTCTTTGAGCAGTGTTTCGTAGTTCTCATTGTAAAGGTCTTTCACTTTTCTGGTTAGGAAGATGCCAAGGTTTTTCATTTTTTTGTGTATGGCTATTGTAAATCGGATTGTGCTTTCAATTTGGGTCTCTGCCTGCTTGTTGGTGTATAGGAATGCAACTGTTTTTTGCAATTTATTTTGTACCCTGAGACTGCCAAAGTCCTTTATCAGTGCAAGCAGGTTTTTGACAGATTTGCTTGGATTTTCAAGGTATAGGATCATATCTTCAGCAAAGAGAGATAACTTGAATTCTTTTTTTCCTATTTGGATACCCCAATTTCCTTCTCTTGTCTAATTACCCTAGCTAGGATTTCCAACATAATGTTGAACAAGAGTGGTGAGATTGGGCAGCCTTTTCTTGTACCAGTTTTCAGGGGAAATGTTTCCAGTTTCTGTTCATTTAACAACATGTTAGCTGTGGGTTTATCGTAAGTGGTACTTACTATTTGAGGTGTGTTCCTTCTATACCTAGGTGTTTTAGGGTTTTTATCAAGAAGGGATGCTGTATTTTATCAAAAGCTGTTTCTGCATCTAATGATGTAATCAATGATGTTCTTGTTTTTACATCTGCTGATGTATTTAATTACATTTATAGTCTTGCAGATGTTGAACCAGTCCTACACCCTGGGGATGAAGCCTACTTGGTCATGGTGGATGATTTTCAAGATGTGTTTTTGAATCCAATTTGCTAGAATCTTGTTGAGGGTTTTTGCATATATATTCATAAGGGATATTGACCTATAATTCTCCTTTTTTTTGTTGGATCTTTACTCAGTTTGGGTATCAATGTGATGTTAGCTTTGTAAAATGATTTGGAGATAATTCCATCTTTCTCAATTGCCTGGAATACTTTCAATAGGATTGGTATCAGCTCTTTCTTGCACATTTTTTAGAATTCTGCTGGAACACCATCTGGTCCTGGACTTTTTTTGTAGGTAGGTTTTGTCTGATTGAGTCAATTTTCTGGGTTGTTTTTGGTCTATTTAGTGTCTCAACATCTTCTTGCTTCAACCTGGGGAGGTTGTGTGATGTCAGAGAGTCCTCCATTTCATTTAGGTTATCAAGTTTGTTCCATATAGGTGTACATAGTAATTTCTGATAATCTTTTGTATTTCTCGGGGTCAGTTGTGATTTGCTCTTTTGTTTTTCTGATTGTGTTTATTTGGGCTTTTTCTATTTTTCTTGGTCATTCTTGCTATGGGTCCATCAATCTTGTTAATTCTTTCAAAGAGCCAGCTTTTTGTTTTGTTGATGTTGTCTATAATATTTTTATCTTCTATATCCCATCTTTGCTCTCTTATTAGGTGATTTGGATTCTTCTGCAAAAGGTGGGGTTTTGGTGGTCTTCTTTTTCCAGCTCCCTTAGGTGATTTGTTAGGATCTCAACTTGTGATCTTTCCGTTTTCCTGATGTGTGCTCATAGAGATGTAAATTTCCCTCTTAGAACTGATTTCATGGCATCCTAGAGGTTTTGGTAAGATGTTTCTTCATTTTCATTTGTTTCCAGAAATCTTTAATTTCTGCTTTGATTTCAGCATTGACTCAGTAGTTGTTCTGCATCATGCTGCTTCGTGTCCATATGTTGTGAGCTTTGAAGAATTTTTGTTGCTGTTGATATTTATCTTAATTCCACTGTGGTTTGAGAAAGTGCATGGCAATATTTCAACCTTATGGAATTTGTTTTTGCTTGATTTATGGCCAAAGATGTGACCAATTTTGGAGTACATTCCATGTGGTGATGAGTAGAATGTATATTCTGTGGTGGTTGGGTGGAATAACCTGTAGGTATCTATTAAGTCCATTTGGTCAAGTGTCAAGTTTAGGTTCTGGATCTCCTTGTTGATTTTTTGCCTTGATGATCAACCTTGGGCTGTTAGTGAAGTGTTCAAGTCCCCTACTATAAGTGTTAAAGACAATACCTTTTTTTAGTTTACTTAGTAGTTGCTTTATAAATGCTGGTGCTCCAGTGTTTGGTGCGTATATGTTTAGGATGGATATTTCTTGATGGATTGAAACTTTTATCATTATGTAGTGTGCTTTTACATCTCTTAAAATTTTTGATAGCTTAAAGATTGTTTTGTCTGATATTAAGATAGTGACTCCTGCCTTCTTTTGTGACCAATTTGCCTGGAAACACATTTTCCATCCTTTGACTTTGAGTCTGTGTGCATCCCTTGTGTTGAGATGAGTTTCCTGGATGCAGTAAATAATTGGGTCATAGTTTCTTACCCAGTTTGCCAGTCTGTGTCTTTTCCATGGTGCATTTAGTCCATTCACATTCAGGCTGATTATTGAAATGTGATTGTTTATTGCTGTCATGGGGTTCTTATAAAGTTTTTTCTTTGTTTGCTTGTCTTCTTTTGACTTTGGAGTTGATGTATGTGTGTGTTTTCAAGTTTATTGTTGTGCTGTATTCTCTGTTGATTCTCTTTTCTGTTGTTCTCTTGGGAAGTGTGTGGTCATTCTTTTTTTTCTTTCTTTCTTTCTTCTGTGCTTAATACCTTTTCAAGTGTCTCTTGTAGAACTGGTCTGGAAGTTGCATAATCTCTTAGGAATTGGATGTCTGGGAAGGATTTTAATTCTCCATCATTGATGAAGCAGAGCTTGACTGGATAGGAAATTCTTGGTTGAAATTGTTTATCTTTGAGGACTTTGAATGTTGGACTCCAGTCCCTCCTTACTTGCAGTGTTTCTGCTGATATGTCTGGTGATATTCTGATTGGTTTTCCCCAGTAGGTAGTCTGACCTTTCTCTCTTGCTGCCTTTAGGATTTTTTCTTTTGTGCCTACTTTATGTAAACAAATTACTATGTGTCTAATAGTTGCCCTTCTTATTTGATGTCTTGAGGGAGTTCTCTGTATCTCTTGTGCTTGACTGGTCACATCTCTGGTGAGTTGGGAAAAGTTGTCTTGGATTACCTCCTTGAATACTTGCTCCAACTTGTTCTCCATTTCCTTTTCTTCTTCTGGAATACCAATCAGGCATAGATTCGGCCTCTTGATATAATTGCACATCTCTTGTAGGCTTTGTTCTTTCTTTCTGAGTCTTCTTTATATTTTTTTTACAGATCAGGTAAATTTCATGTTCTGGTCTCCAAGTTCTGAGATTCTTTCTTTGGCTAGATTAATTCTGCTGTCCATGCTTGTCATCTTGTTATTTGTTTCTTGGATGAAATTTTTTATTGCCAAAATTTCTTTTACATGTTCTTTCAATGTTGCATCTTGTCTTCTTGAGTCTTATTCACTCTTTCCAGCCATTTCCTAATCCCTGTTGTCTTCTGGGGCCAGTTGGTGACTTCCAAGGTCTGATTTTTTTCAGGGTTTTTCTCTTTGTCACACTTGAAATTGCCTGTGGGCTTCCTTTGGTTTTTTCTTATTTGTGACAGATCTCTTGTTTTTCTCTTTAGTTCATTATTCAGTGTCAGCAGGAGAGGCTTTCACTTCTGATGTTTGCTCAACCCTCTATTCTTCCCTGATCTGGGCTCTGGATTTGTTCTGTTTTGAAATAGGATGGTGGGTGGGAAGCTTTGCTGTTACTTGTAGGTTTTGAAAGAAAAATAAAGTAGGGGATAGGGTGCTAGGATTCAGAAACTACTTGCAAATTACAATGTTCACTGATTGTGGCATGTGTTCCCTGAGACCCACTCCCCACCACTGCTCTATATGATGATGCAAAGCAGAAACCAACACAAAAAACAACTGAATATGCACACAGAGAGACATACACACACTCCCCAAAACAAACTGGAATAACAACAAAGTGAAACAAAACAAGCAACAACAGAAAATCAAGAAAACTGAACACTCACACACATGCCTAGCACAGAGTTAATGGAGAAGAAAAACAGAAAGACTGAAAAAAAAAGGAATTCAGATCGAACCCTCCCACATATATTGACACACACCTTAAACTATAAAAAATAAAAATAAAAAACCAGAAGAACAAAGAGCAAAAATAAACCAACAAAAAAAAACAAATCCAGAGCCCAGATCAGGGAAGAATAGAGGGCTGAGCAAACATCGGAAGTGAAAGCCTCTCCTGCTGACACTGAATAATGAACTAAAGAGAAAAACAAGAGATCTGTCACAAATAAGGAAAAACCAAAGTCGTTCACATACACACATAAATAGAAAACAACAAACAAAAGAAGAATGAAACAGAAAAGGAAAAGAAAAACAGAAAAAGAACTGGGGGAGCAGATCAAGCCCTCACATACACATTCATGCACAAAGGAAAAATATTTTTAAAATAGATGAACTAACAAACAGGCAAAAAAATTTTTTAATTAAAAAAAATTTTTTTAAAGACCTGCCCTCCTGTGGTAGACTCTGTAATTGTTCCTTTAGTCTGGTCTCTCCTGAGGCACTTCCACCTCCTTCGCTCTCTCCCCAGTGTGAGGAGCAGGAAAGGAGGAGGGGCAGTGGATGTGGGTGGGGCTTCAGTCCTCCCCTCCCACTCTCATATGGTCAGGGAGATCTTCTCCAGTCAGGAGGTGAGGGATTGTCTCTTCCCCACATGTGTACTCACAGAGGGTGCCTCAGCCAGACCTATCCTAGTTTGGAATTCTCCTATTATTACAACTGATGTCCAGGTTCTGCCTGGGCTTGTCTCTCTCAGTCGTGGTCCAGCTGTGTGGGTCTGACATTCAAAGGACTGCTGGGGAGGAGGGGGTTTGAGTCAGCCCTAGACTCACCACTGATCTCTTTGGAGACCTTCCTCATCCTTTTCTGGCCACACACTTTGGATGAGGGTAGGCACTGGGTCATGATCAATCCCTGAGTAGTTGATCCACCAGTCACAGAGATCAGGGCTGTTGCTCCATGGTGATCCAGTCAGAGAACTATCCTGCCCCACTTTCAAGATGGTGGTGGGGTGCCTTGCTTGTCCTCTTCTGTGGGACTCTGCCTCTGGACTCCCTCCACAGTCCCTGCTGCCAGAGCCCAGCCAGGCACTGAAGTAGCGAGGCAAAGTCTGGAGTCAGCAATCTTCCTGCTACTGTGGTGAAGCAGAGCCTGGGGTGGTAGTCTCTCCCCACCACTTCTCCACAGGAAAACTTGTTCATTTAAAAAAGAAAATGGCACTCATCTTCTGAGATCTGGGAAGAGCCAGGGACCAAGCAGAGAAGCTGCAGCATTAGCTGTTGCACCAGGGCCCTGGCCACTTGCTCACGAGCCCCCACTTAGTCAGTCTTTCCCAATATTTTCTTCATAGCAAGGGTTTTGTTGATTTTTTTTAAATGGCACTCAGCTTCTGTGTCCTAGGAATTGCTAGGGTATAAGCCCAGCAGCTGCAGCACCAGGAGAGCACTGGCTGCTAGCTCCTTAGCCTTCACTCAGGCAACCACTCACATGACCACTCACTCACCAGCATATAAACAAAATTTTCCATATACTTACTCACTCATACCAGGACTCATATAGTCCGACTGGCTCAGCCACCATCATTCTGACCCCCTGTTCTTAATATTCTCTTAAGTTTTTCTTGTAGAACTGGTCTGGAGGCAGTCTAAACTCTTAGGGATTGAATGTCTGGGAAGGGTTTTAATTCTCCATCACTGATGAAACTTAGCTTAGCTGAGTAGATAATTCTTGGTTGAAATTGTTTATCTTTGAGAACTTTGAAGATGGGGCCCCAAGCTCTTCTAGCCTGAAGTGTTTCTGTAGATAAGTCTGCTGCTATTCTAATTAGTCTTCCCTGGTAGGTAGTCTGACCTTTCTCTCTTGCTGCCTTTAGGATTTTTTCTTTTATACCTACTTTGTATAGGTGAATTACTATACTATGTGTCTGAGAGTTGGTCTTCTCATTTGTTGTCTTGCAGGGGTTCTCTGAATCTCTTGTGTTTGAATAGTAATGTCACTGTTGTGATGAGGGAAGTTTTCTTGGATAATTTCATGGAATGTTTGTTCCAGGGTGGTCTCTATCTCTCTGTCTCAGGGATTCCAATTAATCTTAGGTTTGGCTTCATGAAATAATCGCTCATCTCTTGGAAGTTTTGTTCTGTCTTGTTAAGTTTCTTTTCTATGTTTTTAACAGTTTGGGTTAGTTCCATATTTTGATCCTCAAGCTCTGAGATTCTTCTGCTTAGCTATTTCTGCTTTCCATGCTTATCAATTTGTTGCTTATTTCATTCACTGTATTCTTTATTGCTGTTATCTCAGTTATCAACTCTTCCATTCTTCCTTCTTGTCTCTCCTCATTTCTATTTATTCTCTGTATTAATATCTTGATATCTGGGTTTGTGGTTTGAGACCAGTCATTCAGGAGGCATTTCATTGTTTGAGTTCCAGTGTCTGTATTCTCAGTGGCTGACCTCCCAGGAGTCAATGTGAGACTAATATTCTTCTTTTGGTTTTCCTCCCCCAACTTTTTTTCAACCTCTTCTTGAATTCTGTTGTTCAGTGATGGGGGATAGCTTTTATTTCTGTTTACTCAATCTCCTGTTCTTCCTTATGTAGATCCTCTGGTTTTGCTAAATTCTGGAGCTGGACTAGGGGTGGGGGCCTGCACTTTTTGCAGTTTTGAAATTTAATTGAGGAGGAGCTGTGATTCAGAAACTGTCTACAGATCCCAGTATCTGCTGACAGGTGTGTGGGCCTCCTAGAACCCACTTCCCACTGCCTTACAAACTGCCCATGCAGTGGGGTTGTCTGTTTGGCCCCTACTCACTGTTGCTGCTGTCAAATCTCCCACTCAGATCTGTTGTGTCTGCACCTGTTCCAACATGGGGGAAGGTTATCTGTCTCTCTGAGTCTGATGAGATAATATCCTCTGGGTCCCAAGATGGAGGCTGAGTGGAGCTGGGCAGGGCAATGCAAGTCTGGGACTGAGAAGATAGTGCCCCTCAGCAACCCATCATTGGTGTTGTAGCTTTATTCCAGATGTCCACTACCTGCCTTCTCATGCCAGGTCTGCTGCTGCAGGTGATGATGTGAATTGGGCGCCAGTGCTGAGGGGCAGCTGTTCTATGCTGCCTCCTCTCAAGAGATCCCTGAGAATGGCAGATGATCCTGTGCACCCGGCTTTCCAATCTCAGGACAGTGAGAGGTTGCAGTCACCTCCGGAAGAGAGCCCCAGGCTCATGAACTCAAGTCTTCCCTCAGATGGACTTTCATTCACCCATCGGCACACATCCACTCATGCAGAGAGTCTTTATGGACACTTGCTTTTGTGGAGACTCTCATAGTCTGACCTGTTTCATCTCCATCTTGCCCAGAAGCTCAAAATTATCTTAGGTGCTCAAAATTATATGTTCTCTTCAGCAATGTTTCAGTGACATTCTACCAATATGGCTGCCTGCTCAGTGAGGATGCCTTTGACACCTTTTGTCTTTTTGGCAGTTAGACTCACTCTGGACCCTTGGTAACCTGGTTACTTTGGGAGTTCGTGGATCCACGGGGCCAAAAGGAAGATAAATCACGGTATGAAATCACCAGTCACTTGGGTCTTTCCACCAGAACTGTAAACATACAACTGTTCATGTAGAGAATGAGTGGCTGCTGGTGAGAGAGTAAACTGGCAAACCTCTTTGGCATTCTTTAATAAAGTTGGAGCTATCCATACCTTATTACCCAGAAACTCCACTCTTAGGTATTGGAGAAAATATTGGCACATATGCATCAGTAAATGTGCACAGGAATGTTTATAACAGCACTCTTCCTTTCACTGAAAACTAAAAACAACTTAAATGTCTATCAACAGCAGAATGGACTAAAAATGAGTAAGTAAATATATGGTGTAATCATGTAATATTAAATGACAATGAATAAATGTAAATTGCATTTATTTATTTATTGTTTATTTAGAGTTGTGGGGTACATGAGAGGATTTGCTACATAAGCAAATTGTGTGCAAGCGGGGTTTGAGCTTCTAGTGAGCCCTCCCACCCCCTGGCTGTGGACATGGTACCCAGTGGGTGATCGTGTGCCCCTTATACCCTCTGCCACTCTCCTTCCCAGCCTTTTTGTTCATGTACTCAATGTTTAGGGTCCACTTATGAGTAAGAACATGTGGTATTCAGTTTTTTGTTTCATGATAGTTCATTTAGAATGACAGTCTCTAGTTGAATCCATGTTGCTGCAAAGGACATGATTTTGTTCTTCTTTGTGGCTGCATAGTATTCCACCATGCATATACACCACATTTTCTTCATCCAGTCCACTTGATGGACTTCTGGGTTTGTTCCATGATTTTGCTATTGTGAATAGTGCTGCAATAAACATACATGTGCAAGTATCTTTTTGGTAGAGAAATTTATATTCCATTGGGTATATATTCCCAAAAGTGAGATCACTGGATTGCATGGTATCTCAATTTTCAGTTCTTTGAGAAAATGTCACACTGCTTTCCACAAAGATTGAATTATTATAGCTCACATTCCCACCAACAGTGTAGATGCATTCTCTTTTCTCCATAGCCCTGCCAACATCTGTTGTTTTTCTGACTTATTAAGTATAGCCTTCCTAACCAGTTTGAGATGGTATTTCATTGTAGTCTTGATTTGCATTTCTCTGGTGATTAGTGAAGCTGGGCATTTTTTCATTTTTTGTTGGCTGCTTGTATGTCTTCCTTTGAGAAATACATGTTCATGTAAACTACATTTAAACCCAACAAAATGGATGAAGCTCATAAGCATAATGATGAAAGTAGCAAGATATATGAGAGGTGACCCAAGAAACCAGGAATTTATTTATTAAAAAACTATGTACTTATTCTTACATGTTTAAACTTCAGTCATCTGCAAAGTACTCTCCATTTGATGCAATACACCTATCAAGATGCTTTTTCCACTGCTCAGTTATTGAACTTGTCGATTTTGATGCCTATTAGTACTTCTGTCATTTTTTGTTTTACCTCTTCCACATTGACCAAATATTTCCCTTTGAGAACTTTTTTCATCTGGGGAACAAAAAAAAGTCACTCATCAGAGTGAAAAGAAAGGGTGGGGCATGGGGATCCTATAATTTTTGGTAAAAACAAACAGACAGACAAACAAACTGCTGAATGCTCAGTCTGGTATGGGCAAGTGCGTTGTCGTGGTGGAAGAACCAGTCACCTGTTTGCCACAAAAAAAATGTTTGCCACTGAAGCCAAATGCAGCCTCTCACAACAATGCCAGCTGGTACAATACCATTGGGTTCCTAGAACACCTACCTAGCAGGGGAAGCCTTAATACAAAAGGTTTGCCCTACAAAAGATAATTCCAGTTTTCTGGGGGAAGGATCCCCCTTTATATGGTCTGATTCTATCCATAAGATGTTTAGAAACAGGCACAATTAAACTATGCCATTAAGGGATAGCTACAAAATTGGTAAAACTATCATGCTAGAAAATGTTTATTACAAATGTCAAGGTACCTCTGAGGAGGAAAGGGGAGAGGGATCTTCTTTGGAAAGGGGCACACTGGGTTTCTGGCCTGGCAATGTTCTTTTTTGGTTATATGGTGCTTTTGCAGATGTTCCCCATTTTTCATTAAACAGTGAGTCATTTGTATTTGATGCTTCCTTCTGTGTGTATGTTATAGTTTATATTTTAATTAAAAAAAATTTTTTTTGGAGATGAGGTCTCCTTATACTACCCAGGCTGATTTTGAACTCCTGGTGTCAAGTGATCCTCCTGTCTCAGTCTCCCAAAGTGCTGGGGTTCTAAGCATGAGCCACAACACTTAGCAGTTTATTTTATTTATTTTTTAATGAAAAAGTAGAGACTCTAACAAAAAGGTCTGTGTGTCAGGAGTGAGGCAGTGGAGAAATCACCTTTTCAAGAATCAGAAAGTGCCTTTAAGTTATTGAAGTGAAGTTAAACTAGTTAATATCTTGATTAATAAAACAGAGTCTTGATTTGGTTAGGAATGAGGAGCAAGGGTCAGAAGCACTACTTAATGAATAAATGTGATCTTTTGAATTCCTTGATGGAAGATCCTGACCACCAGGAACTGTGCTCTTAAAAGGCTAAGGGCAGTGGAAATGAGAGCTGTCTGTGGGTCCTGGAGACTGGCGCATGGAAAGAAGGAGTGCTCCTTTGTTCACGCCAAAATCTCTCCTGCCACTGTACCCTCATCCAGTACTGACTGAGAATTTCAAGAGGGAGGCATGGAACTTCCAACAGAGAATTTTCTGGATCCAAATGAGTGTTGTTCATCGCCATCATGAAGTCGTGAACACAGGCAAGTTTATTAACAGGCCAATTCCCATAGGATCTGGAGGCCCATGGAAGCACTCTGAAATGAAGGAAGACAACATTTCAGGGATTGTTAGCCTGAAGGCAGGGCTGGAAACATTTTAAATGAATCCTAGACTAGCAGAGGAGTGAGGAGTGGCCACCCGACTCACTCTCCTGCTTATAAACTGCAGCCCAAGTTAAGCCTTATTGAGCTCTCCTCAAAATGACTTGGAAAGCAAAACACCTACCAGTTGTTCAGGTGATTGGTCAACGTGGATGGTCTGTCCCATACTAAAGATTCTACTGAGAACCAAATGACTATGTCACTAACTGTGCATTTGCAATCTATCATTTTAAAGCTCAAGAAATGAGGACTCTGACTGGCTTAAGTTTAGTGTTGTGTTCCTGGCACACTGTTAAAATGGAAACTTGGAAAGAAGCAGAAGAGATTACTTTTTGCTCTTGCAGTGAAGTGCTGAGCCCAGCTCTCTATTGACTGGGCTATTTTACAGTTCTGTGGGGGCAGAGGTGAACTTGTAGATTCTTGTCTGATGGAGGTGTAAATAATTTCTGTCTGATGGGACAGAAAAAAAACCTCAAAGATTTTAGTTTTGGCCCTGTTGGACATTAACCAGTTTTGTATATAACCTAGTAATCTTATGCTAGCACTCTCCTAAAGATCTGGTTTCTTAAATACTCTTTGGACAGATCAACTTGACATCCATGAGGGAGTAGGGGAGAAGTCTTTCTTCTGTAGAAAGACCATGTGAAGAATGTGGTATCTTATCCAAAAAGACAAGCTGTAGACTGGAAGAAAATATTTGCAAACGACATATCCAACAAATTAAAAACTCAAAAACTAATGTTTTGTTAAAAAGAGCAATCCAATTAAAAATGGGCCAAAGATGTGAACAGACATTTCACTAAAGGTGGTAAATAAACACAGGGAATGATGTTCAACAGCATTAGCTAGGGAAATTAAAATTAAAACTCCAGTGAGATAGCACTATATAACCTATCAGAAGGGTGAAAATAAGAAATAGTAACAATACTAAATGCTGGTAAGGAATACAGAGAAATTGAGTCACTCAGACATTGTTGGTGGGAATGTAAAATGGTAATGGTACAGGCCCTCTGGAAAACAGTTTGGTACTTTCTTTACAGACTAACAGAGATACCCATATGATCCAGCAACTGCACTCTGGGGCATTTTTACCAGAAAAATGAACTTACGTCCTTTCCAAAAGCTGTACAGAAATGTTCATAGCAGCTTTATTCATAATAGTCAAAACTGGAAACAGTTCAGAGGTCCTTCAATGGATGAATGACTAAATAAACCATGACAGTCCATTCCACGAAATACTGCTCAGCAGTAAAAAGAAACAAACTATCGCTATGTGCAACAACTTGGATGAATTTCCAGGGAATTATTGGGGGCGGGGGCGAAGCTAATCCTACACAGTATAATTCGACTGTATTTATTCAACAGTTTGATGTCAACATTTAACATTCTAATATTTAACACATTTTAAACATTTATTATTCCCTTTATTTAACATTCTATATTTAAAATTATTTTAAAAATTTAGGGGTAGGCATGGTGGCTCGTGCCTGAAATCCCAGCACACTGGGAGGCAAGGCAGGAGTATTGCTTGAGACCAGGCATTCAAGATCAGCCTGGGCAACATAGAAAGATACCATCTCTATAAAAAATAAAAAAATTAGCTGGGCATGGCATTGTGTGCCTGGTGGTATGTGCCTCAGCCTACGTCGGGGGCTGAGGTGAGAGGTTCGCTTGAGCTCAGGCTACAGTGAGCTATGATCACACCACTGTACTCCAGCCTGAGTGACAGAGCAGGATGCTGTTTCAACATAAAATAATCTAACAAATTTAAGCTTGTATTTAACATATTTAACATAAAATTTCAAAAATGGAGAACACATTAGCGTCTTCCAGTGTTAGGGACCAAAGTCAGAAACTGGTATAAGAGAGAGGAAGGTGAGAGTATAAAGGAAAAGAGGAGGGATTCCTCTTATGGTAAATGAACTGCTCTGTATCTCAACTGTGATGGTGGATACACAAACCTACAGAGATGATAAAATTGTATAGAACTAAACACCCACACAAATGAGTACAAGTAAAATGTGAAATCTGAGTAAGATCTTTAAATTGTATCAGTGTCAATGTCCTGGTTGTGATAGCATATTTGTTTTGCAAGATATAATCATTGGCGAAAACCAGGTAATGGGTACGCAGATCTCTCTACTATTTCATACAGTTGCTTGTAAATTAACAATTGTCTCGATTGAAATTTCAACTATGTTCTCTGTAGAAAATGTAAAAAATAACGAAAAAATACAAAGAAAATAAAAATAATGTTCAATTTCATCATTTAAAAATAAGCTACTGCTAAGACTTTAAAATATATTCTTCCAAATTTTTGAGAATGCATAACCTAAATTATTGGTATTGCACTATTGTCTAAGCTAGTTTTTCAACTTAATATACTCTGAGAAGTTTTCATGTCATTAAATTGATTCCTAAAACATTGTTTTTTAATGACTGTATATTATTTCTTTATATGAAAAAAGCAGTGTATTTGCCCAGTCCTTATTTCATTCTATTTTTCCCTATTATGAAAAATGTTCAAAAGTATTTTTACAAATGAACCTCTGGCCACATTCCTGATTGCTTCCCTCAGATAAATGTTAAGAAGTAGAATTACCGTTTAAAGAGTATAAGTATTTTAAAGACATTTGATACATCATTAAAATACCTTGAAGAAAGGTTTTAGCAAAATACACTTTTATAAGTAGTAATTGAAAATATCCATTCCCTATTTAAAAGTTGTAAATTTGATAAAAGAGGTATAGTATCTCATTTAAAACTCTCTTCCTATCAATATTAATCCAACTGAGTTTTTTAAATGTATTTTTGACCATTAAATGCCTTTTGGGAATTAACCTTTCGTGTTCTTTATATTATACATTTTAATGTTACTGTGGGCACCATATTTTCTTATTGATTTGTAAATGAGCTTTATAAATTAAAGTTTTTTGCCCCATATGCAAATTTTTCCCAGTTGTTTGTTTTAATTTTTTTAATGTATAGAAGTCACACATTTTTATGTAGTGAAGTCTCTTAAGCTGTTTTTTTTATAACTTCTTTAATTTCAAGCTTATTAAGTTTTTTTTCCCTGATGACTGATTAATAGTTATCTTTATCATCTATGTTTTTATCATCTATTATTTTGTATCCTTTCATTTTTTCATTTTGTCTTTACATTTAATCTTTATTCATCTGTAATTAAGTTTGGTGTAAATAGTAAAAAAAAAAATCTGACAAATTTTCTTAAATTGTTCACCATTTGTCTCACCACTATTTATTGGTTAGCTCAACTTTTCCTCCCAAATTTTAAGTGTCAATTCTGTCAGATACTAAATTCATGTGTGTATTTGGTGGTTGTTTTTAAGATTTCTATTCTGTTCTATTGTTGCTATAATTACTATAGTTTTATTTTGTTTTATTGATTGTACTGACTGGTGGTATTATATGTTGTAATGCTAGGAAATACAAGCCTCCATTTTGTTAATTGTTCCTTTAAATTGTCCCGAGTATTCTCACTATATATTTGATAGATTTTTTTTGCTAACTTGGGTATCCAACTATATACAAAGGGGGATCCAAAAGACCCAGAATTTATTTATTTTTAAAAATTGTGCATTTATTCTTACATGTTTAAACTTCAATTACCTTCGAAGTACTCTGCATTTGAGGCAATATACCTATTGAGACACTTTTCCCACTGCTCAAAACAAAGTCAATTTTGATGCCTTTTAGTGCTTCTGCCATTTTTTGTTTCACCTTTCCACATCTGCAAAACGTTTCCACTTGAGGGCTTTTTTTATATGGAGAAACAACAACAAAAAAATTAACTCGAGGTGCGATCAGGTGAATAGGGAAGGTGAGGCATGGGAATCATGCTGTTTTGGGTCAAAAACTGCTGAACACTCAGCGCAGTGTCATGGTGGAAGAACTAGTCGCCAATTTGCCACAACGCAGGACATTTCTCCTGCAAATTATGACTCAACCTTCTCAAAACTTCCAGATAAAGACTTTAGTTGGTGATTGATCCAGAGGAGCAAATTCTGAGTGTACTAGAAGGGGCCCACCCTCCAAAAGATAATTCTGGTTTTGGGGGTGGTTCCCCCTTCATTTCACCATCTGCTAATTATAATAGGGAGCATCTAAGTGCTTCCTTTGTGCTAAGCACTAAGTGTTTTAAATGTATTAACTCATTTAATGTTAACAGTGACTTTATTGCCCAGGTTTTAGAGAAGAGGAAACAGAAGCATAGAGAAATGAGGTTAACTTGTCCAAGTTGAGCTAGCTGTCACACGTAAATCAGTCTGCCAGGCAGTCTGATTCCAGAGCTCACTGTATCTCAAACAGTATAGCAGGGGTTAATATTATCTTGATTATTTGCTTTGAACTGGAAATATCATAATGTAATAACTAAGCCTTTGAGACACCACAGTGATTGCAAACACTGTCAAAATCAGCTTTGTTTGCACATTCTAAGCAATATACATTTCCTCTTTGTATTAAATCTCAACAAAGGAGGAAAAAAAAGAGGCAACAAACTATTAACAGAAGGGTCCTGGACTGGGCAACAGGGACACAAAAGGTCTATTCCTTGCTTAGTTGCTAACTAACTACCTGTTTCCCCACCTCTCCTCTGCCCCCACAACACACAAAATATCTTCATTATTAGTTCATAACCCTAGTTAAAAATTTCACTATTACAGATGCATTTCTCTAGCTCAACCCTATTTCTGAGGTGTAACTAGCCCTAGTGACATGATACTTGTCAGAAAATTAATTATCTATACTGTTGTGTTATTTTAATTCCTCCTAACCAAAACCTAACCCTACCATGACAGGAGTTGTTATGGTGCATCACAAAGCTAAGAATAGAAGGCAGTGTTATTCTGGAACCTGAAGGACTCTGAGAGGAAGATATGCATGGCGGGGGCCCACAGCTGACAGAATCAGGCAGTTGGGAGTAGCTTGGGTCTCTTGGGTAATGGAGGGTGATGAGAGAGGAAGCTGAGAGGAGGAAGACAGTTCCATGGAGGGGAAGTGGGTAGAGCTTCCTCTACTGGAAGTTTTCCCAGGGCTAGTGCTAGCTGCAGCTGATAATTCAAAAAGCAGGACTTCCTCTGGGATCAATGAAGGAGTGAAGAAATATGAAAAGAGTCTACTCCCTTGACATTCACCCAGAATCTCTGGGGTTCATTGGAAAAGATGCATGAGAAGCTATGTCTAAGGGGCACGTGAACATGTGTGTGCACACATACAAAGAGCACTATAAAAGGAGATAGCTTTCTAGACTTTCCTCAAATCATCAGATTTGTGAATTTCTACAACATTCTTGGAACATCACATCTCTACCAAATCTACCCCTAATAGTCACTGCCATAGTGATGTTGACCTTGAATTCCAACACCAGGGGGAAAGGTTGTTTGGGTGTGGGGAGGAGTCAAACCCTTATTTGTGCACACATATACTTTTATTTCTTTTTTGATTTATGGGGATGTAAGTAGAAAAGTTTCAGAGTTTTTATGATTATAAAAGCAATGAGTATTTATTGTAAAAAAAAATAATGATAAATGACATAGGAAAAAAAGTGAAATTTCCCTGTCACCCTATGACATTGTAGTGTGTCATTTCTAGACTTTTTCAAAATAGGATCACACTGTTCCGCAGTTGATATTTTTACTTAACTTGTATTACGGGCAATAAGTGAAACACTTCATCTTCTTTCTTAATGATTCCATAGTATTTCATTATATTTGCTGTACCATAATTCTTTAACAAACCTAACTGATAGGCATTCAGGTCATAGCAATGTTTTTCTATTATACATTATTCTTGTATTAATTATTCCCCAAGTTTTATAATTTCCTAAAGAAAGAGGAGCTAAATGACACATACATAATATTCTTATTTAATGCCAGGCTCAGTGGCTCAGCCTGTAATCCCGCGCCTTTGGGAGGCTGAGGTGAGCGGATTGCCTGAGTCCACGGGTTTGAGACCTGCCTGGGCAGCGAGACCTCATCTCTACAATAAATCAAAAAATCAGCCGGGCGTGGTAGTGCATGCCTGTAATTCCGACTACTCGGAAGGCTGAGGCGGAAGGATGGCCAGAGCCCAGCAGGTCGAGGTTGCGGTGGCCGGCAGTGGCCACTGCACTCCAGTCTGGGCGACAGAGACTCCAACTCAAAAAAAAAAAAAATTCTTATTTAATTCTCATATTTCTAGTGTTTATTTATATCTTCTGCTATGTCTTTTGCTGGTGTCCAGCTCTCTTTTAAAAATGTTTTAAACTTGCTATTTGGTCTTTGTTCCATCTCACAATTAGTAAAATGTACGTAAATAGGGAATACAAAGATTCTCAAATTGGGACATCATTTATTCTTTAGATATTAAAGACATTTTTCTAGGAGCATCAGACATCAAGCTACTGGTCAATGAAAAGTATACAAGAAAAGACTACCACAACAACAACAAAGAAGTGAAGCTCTGTGCTCTTTTGCATGTTCAGTCATATCACTTTCATTATGATTGTTCTGGTGAAAATAAGTCAGGGAGAAAAGTGTGGAGTTTCAGGCTTGATTATCTAGGATCATGTGAGAGTGCTTGGGAAGGAGTCACTGAGACCAATGGATAAAAAAGATCAATATCTTGGATGTAATCTTTTCTTGGACCACATAGCTGCATTTTCCTCTTCAGCATATATTGTACCTTTCCACACTTATAAATGAGAGCTGGGGTCTTTGGGAAGCTCAGCCACAATCATACAGATGGCACCAGGGCATATCTGTTGATGTCACTCAAAGGGTGGCAGCACAAGGTCAGAGCAAATTAGAATGCATTATACTTAATTCGTAGACTGATGGCTGCATGGGACTGGGCTGAGAATCAGGCCATAGTGCCTGTGGGACGATTAATCGGAGAAGGAAAAAAAGAAAGAAATGTAAAAAGTGCTGAGTCAGAGGAGGAGGGTCTTCCAATCCCAAACTGAGGTCATGATCATCCATGACAAGGTTGAGATGGGGCTGTATTTTGGGACCCCAAAAATACATGCCAAACATCAGTTGAGGCTTCTCTCTTACCCAGCAGACCCTGGGCTAATATGCTGTGGACTTTCCATAGAATTTCTGTTAAGGACTCTCCTAAGCCTCCCCTAATCCCAGAGTCCATCTCCAAATCTGTACATCTTTGTGCTTTTGTTACCCCCCACCCCATCCCCTCTCTCTCCCTTCTTTCTTACTGTCTTACTCTCTCTCCCCCACTCTGCCCTCTTGCTTCTTCCCTTTCCTTCCTTCATTCCCCCTATCCTACTTGCTGGAAATACAGTGGCATCTGAGGCCTCTATTACTTCTTTTTCCCTGTGAATGCCTTCTCCCTTGCCTACAAACTGTCTCAGGACTTCTGCCTTCCGAAGAACTTTTTCCTTTAACTATGTTCTAGTTAAAATTTCCTTAGTATCTATTCACTTTATCACTTTGAATTTTCTCAGAGAAGTTTCAAAAATTGATGGTGGCTAGAGAGTGTGTGTGTGTGCATGTGAGTGTGTGTGTAAGTGTGTATGTGTACAGAGATCATCTGCTTTACACACTATAAATGGGAATTCCCCTGTGATTTGAAATGGGAACTTAGGCTCTAGAGTAAGGGCTCTCAGCCTTAGCTGCTCATTAGAATCACTTGGGCAGTTTTTAAAAATCCCCATGCCCAGGCCACATCCCACACCAATTGAATCAGAATCTCTGATGATGAAATCTAGCATCAGTCCTTTTTAACAGCTTCATAGCAATTCCAAATGTGCAAGCAAGTTGTAAGCCTCTGCTCTAGAAGTTAATGTAATAGTTATCCCACTGAAATGAACAACCTCCCATTCATTCTTACCACTATCAGGTGAAAGCCTTGATGGCTTATGCTAAAGCACCTACCAGCAGAAATGTGGCAAAATCTTGATTCTGCTGGATCTAAACCAGTGGGTTTCTCAGCCCCAGGTAAAGCATCTCATCAATGTAAACCTAATTCTGTTAGACAACTGCATTTTCCTACTAATGCTGTGAACAGCTCGTACCCTGTTAAAATGGAAAAGGTCTATGCCACATAAGTTACAGAGATTCCTTGAGCTGTTAGGGTTCTCCCCTCTGCCTGCAGATTCCTGTGTCACAAATTGTGTACCTGTGTTCGTGTGCACTCATGTGTGTATTGCATGTGTGCACATATGTATGCATGTGTGTGTTTTCATGCCTTCCTCTTTTCAAAGTGGTTATTACTAAATTGACAGTAAACAAGACAAGGAAGAGGTGATGGAGTGCTGCCATACAGTCTTGTCTGTTTCTATTCACCTTATTAAAGATTTTTCAGTGGTATCTTGTTACTTTCTAAGCACTTATTTTCTAAGCTTATAGAAAATATCTTGCTCAATTTCAACCACTCTGTGAGAAACAAACAGCTAAAAGGTGATGGAACCAGAATTTGAGTTCATGCCTATCTGATTTCAAAGTCCAGGCTCTTAGCTACATTGTACTGCCTCTTAGAGTACTTTTGTATCTATATGCTCCTTATCCAATGTCAAATATCAGTAGGATGTGCTTTTTACCATAAGGAATTCCAGAAATTATCTTTACTGATCAGGCCCTCAATTACAGGTTCTGGATCTCTATTGATGCACAAGAGTCAAAGTTGCTAAGGCAGTGCTATGCCCAAATTGGGCACTCAATAAATGTTGGCTGAGGGATGGATGGATGAACCAATGCATATATGGATAAATAAGTGAATAAGGTAGCTAATATCATTATCATTCTTATTAGATTAAGCTTCTTAAGGGGAGGAGATATGTCTTGTTGACTACTGAATCTGTGCCTAGCATAGTGCCTGGCACTTACCAGGTGTTCATGTAAGTATAGGAAGAATTA
The DNA here is from genome assembly GCF_000164805.1 of Carlito syrichta. NCBI lineage: Eukaryota > Metazoa > Chordata > Mammalia > Primates > Tarsiidae > Carlito > Carlito syrichta. The sequence continues at coordinate 74,902 of NW_007258367.1, forward strand.
GGAAAACAAATAGTACTTCAGGCCACTGAATCCAAAATCATTCTTTGGTAGAATTTGAAGAAAATAAATTGCATTTTCATATATTTTGATAGAGTGAGGCCTAAATTCAGGAAAATAAGGGAACCAAAGATGTGGCTGAAAGTTGAAAAATGCAGGGAATTTCTTCATGTTGTCTCTAAAAACAAGCATCCATACATTTTCATATATTTCCACACATTTGGAAAATATGAATTTTTAAATATCTTTTCCATTTTTATTTTATTTCTCATTGTTGGGTATGCAAAGTTTCAGGGTTAGCTTCACCCACACATGAGAGCTACAAACAATCACAGTGTACTTCCTTTGTAGAAAGGGAAGTGGAATTTTTTTAACACAAAGAGCTTGGGAAATCTGATAAGCATCATACCCTTTAGGGTTGAGAGGTGAAAGTGTTCTATTTCTTGCTCTCCAGAGTCACTTCCAGAGTATTCTTCTTCATTCCAATTTTTTTTTTTTTTTTCTGAGTTGGAGTCTCACTCTGTCACCCAGAGTGGAGTGCAGTGGCCCCTCCCGGCCACCACAGCCTCGACCTGCTGGGCTCCGGCAATCCTTCCGCCTCAGCCTTCCAAGTAGATGGAACTACAGGCATGCTACCACGCCCGGCTAATTTTTTTTAATTTATTTATTGTCGAGATGAGGTCGCGCCAAGTTGCCCAGGTGGGTCTCGAACCCGCGGGCTCAGGCAATCCACTCACCTCAGCCTCCCTAAGGCGCGGGATTACAGGCTGAGCCACTGAGCCCGGCTCATTCCACTCTCTTATAAAAATCTCGTCTCCTTGTTCATACTGTATAGACTACACCACACCCTACCCACCATGGAATAACAAATTGCTGGGAAGTAGCAAACCTATACCTTTCTCACCAAATGAAACAGAAGGGACAGACTCAGCTGTCAGTAAACTCAGGTAGCTTGAACAATTTTGGCCAGGGTAAGCACCCTGTATCCCACAGAGGTCTCTTCAAAGGCATTGGGATCTAGGAGGAGAGAATCTGAACAGTTGACATTAGAACCTGGTCACCCCATTCCCACTAGGCACCAGGCTTACATCAGACTTGCAGCCCTGCCTTATGTGAAAGAGGGAGTAAGTGCTCCAGAGACTCTCTGGGTTGGTTCCCCTCCTCCCAGCTGTGAGTGGGTCTGTTCCCATAAGGGAGGAAATCTGGTTAGGGCACTGAAGCATGCAGCCAGAGCCCATGAGGAGCTAGGCACACACCTGTACTCTGAACTATGCTAGTCAGTCCCCAAGTGTGTGCTCCCTGCCAGGGGTGCCTGGTAGTGGCTCCCAGGCTTGTAAAGTTTACTTCCTGGTCTCACTCACTCCATGCTCACTGTCAGCATCTGGTGGCCAACATCCTACTCCAAATGAGGAAGGGTTTCCGGCCAGCCTCAGACACCCAAAGGGCAGATTCCTTCCATAAAAGGGAATCTGCTGTTTTTCAAGTGCTGAGTGTGGACCTGGACAGGAGAAAGAGAATATTTCTGGGCTACAAATGGTGAACAGCTGCCAGGGGCCCATCCCCCCACCTGGTCCCCACATTGAGCTCCCAACAGGGATCAGAAAGCAATCTGACTGGTCTGACCATGAGAAAAACTCTGCAACAGAAAGTCACTTTGAGTGCAGAGCACTGCCCAACAAGATTTGCAGAAATTAAATGAGTACCCATCCTACCCCCTCCCTGCGTGAACTATTTTGAATGACAGGAAATGTACTGGGACAGCAAGACCTTACCTAGCTACAAAACAACAAAGCTAAAGAATAACAATAAAAAAAGAAGAATCACTCCTCAAAGATGAGGAAGGCCCAGTGGATAAACACCAGAAATCCTCAAAGCTTTAAAGAGACATCACCTAAAACAGCAGCCACCAGTCCCCAAATAATGGAAGTCACCCAGAATGACCTGTCCCTGGTGACAGTCACAGATTTCAAATATTGGATAGCTAAAGTAGCTAAGGAAAACCATGAAAAATTAGAAGCAAAACTCACCCAAAGTCATGCAGGAAGTAAAAGCTGAGTTGGCTAAGCCTCATCACTGATGGAGAATTAAAATCCTTCCCAGACATTCAAACCCTAAGAGAATACGGCCATCTTCATACCAGCCCTCCAAGAAATGCTTAAGAGAGTTTTGAACACAGAAACAAAATAATGCTTACACCCATCACAAAGCACAGGCAAGCACAGAGTTAACAGAGCATACAAATCCTTCACTATATATATATTGTGAATGATTTGTATGCTCTGTTTTATATATATATATATATATATATATGACAAAGCAACCTCTAAAGAGCCTTATGACAGGGACAAACTCTTACATATCAATAATTAATTTGGACATGAATTGAGTGCACCACTAAAAAGGTATAAAGTAACAAACTGGATAAAGAAACATAATCCAACATTCTTCTGACTCCAGGAAACCCATCTCACTGCAAATGACACCTACAGGCTCAAAGTAAAAGGCTGGAAAATGACCTTTTGAGCAAATGGAAAACAAGAGCAAATGGAAAACAAAAAAATAGCAGACACAATAGACTTCAAACCAATAAAACTCTAAAAGGACACAGAAGGACACTACATAATGATAAAAAGCTCATCCACCAGCAAGAAATATCCATCTTAAATATATATGCGCCCAACAGGAGCTCCTAGTTTTATAAAACAATTGCTATATAAACTAAGAGAGGACATAGACACTTACACAATCATAGTCGTAGACTTCAATACCATACTAACAGCACTAGACATATAACCAAGGCAAAAAAAGAAAAAAGAAAAACCAGCAAGGAAACCTAGAACCTTAATTCAACATTCAACTAAAGGGATCTAATGGACATCTACGGAACACTCCATCCAACAACTACTGATAAATAGAGTATACATTCTACTCATCAGCACATGGAACATACTCTAAGACTGATCACTTGATCATAAATCAAGTGTGATCAAATTTCAGAAGGTTGAAATAACACCAAGCATCTTCTTAGGTCAGAGTGGAATAAAAATAAATATCACTACCACCAAGATCCCTCCTAAACATACAAAGACAAGGAGAATGAACAATATACTGCCAAATGCTTTGGGGGCAACATAGAAATCAAGACAGAAATTTAAAAATTCCTGGAAAAAAAATGAAAACAAAGATTTGTCTTATCAAAATCTCTGGGATGCCATGAAAGCAGTGATGAAAGGGGAATTCATTATATTGCATGCTCATATCAAGAAAATAGAGTGATCACAAGTAAACAGCCTAACATCACACCAAAGGGAGCTGGAAAGGCAAGAACAATTAAATCCAGATTACTAAGATAAAGTTACATTTGAAGGATAGAGAAGACCAAAAATCACAGAAGGGATCAACAAGACAAAAAGCTGATTATTTGAAAGGATAAATAAGATTGCCAGATCCCTGGCCAGATTGACTAAAAATTAAGAGAAAGTCTAAATAAAAAGGCAATGCCACAACTGACCCTATAGAAATTCAAAAGATTATCAGAGAATACTATGAACATCTGTATGCAAATAAACTAGGAAATCTAGTGGAAATGACAGATTTTCTGGCATGACACAACCTCTGAAGGCTGAAACAAGAAGAACTTAAAATCCTAAGCAGACCAATAACAACCCAGGAAATCAACTCAGTTATAAGAAACTTCCCATTAAAAAAAAGAAGGAAAACATGGACCAGATGGTTTCTCAGCTTAATTCTACAAGAACATACAAGGAAAAGCTGATACCTATCTTACTGAAAGTATTCCAGGCAATCGAGTAAGAAGTAATTCTCTCTAACTCATTTTATGAAGGTAATATTATCCTGATATGTAAAACCAGCAAAGACCCAAAAAGGAAAGATAATTACAGGCTAAGTTCCCTGATGAACATAGTCACAAAAATCCTCAACAAGATTATAGCAAATTGTATCCAACAGTACACTTCAAGAATCATAAGATCATCCACCATTTGTCTGTATTAACCATGATTTCTTTGAGCAGCGTTTTATAGTTCTCATTGTAAAGGTCTTTTACTTCACTGGCTAGGTAGATGCCAAGGTATTTCGTTTTTGTTTTGTGGTTTTTTTTTTTTGAGGCTATTGTTAATGAGATTGTGTTTTCTATTTGGTTATCAACCTGTTTGTTGCTGATGCATAGAAATTCAAGTGTCTTTTGCACATTAATTTTATAACCCAAAGTTATTTATTAGGGCAAGTGGGCTTCATTTCTGGGATACAGGGCCAGTTAAACATTTGCCAGACCATAAACAAAATTCAGTACAGTAACACATGTAAAATCAAGAACCACGTGATTATCTCAATAGATGCAGAAAAAGCATTCAATAAAATTCAGCATCCCTTCTTGATAAAACCCCAAAACATCTAGGTATGGAACAATAAGAACTGTCTATGACAAACCTGCAGCCAATATTTTGCTTAATAGACAGAAGCTGAAAGCATTCCCCCTAAGAACTGGAACAAGACAAGGATACCCACTCTCACTCCTCCTATTCAACCTAATACTGAAAGTCCCAGTCAGAGCAATTAGGGAAGAGAAGAAAATCAGGCGTAGCCAAATAGCAAAAGAGGAAGTTAAGTTATCCCTCTTTGCACACTATTTAATTCTCCACGTAGAAAACCCTAGAAAGTCTGTCAAAAACCTGCTTGCCGTAATTAACAACTTTGGTAAAGTCTTGGGTTACAAAATTAATGTGCAACAGACACTTGAATTTCTATGCATCAGCAACAAACAGGCTGATAACCAAATAGAAAACACAATCTCATTAACAATAGCCTCAAAAAAATAAATACCTTGGCATCTACCTAGTCACTAAAGTAAAAGACCTTTACAATGAGAACTATAAAATGCTGCTCAAAGAAATCATGACTGATACAAACAAAGGTAAAACATCTCATGCTCATGGATTGTAAGAATCAATATTCTCAAGATGTCCATCCTACTCAAGGCAATCTACAGATTCAATGCAAAGTCCATCAAATTGCCAACATGACTGTTCACAGACCTAGAAAAGACAATACGGGAATTCATATGGAAGGGGGAAAAAAGCATGAATATCCAAAGCAATCCTCAGGAAAGGAAAAAATTTGGAGATATCACACTTCCAGGCTTTAAACTATGTTACAAGGCTACCATAACCAAAACAGCATGGTATGGTACAGGAATAGACACATATACCAATGGAATAGGACAGAGAATCTGGAATTAAATCAAGGTATTAAATGTAAAATCTCAAGCTATAAGAATCTTAGAAGAAAACGTAGGGAACAACCACTTGAACATCAGAGGAGGCAATGAACTTATGATAAAGTCCTCAAAAGCAAGTTCAACAAAAGCTAAGATTGACAGGTAAGACCTTAACAAACTGAAAAGCTTTTGCACAGAAAAAGAAATAATCAAAGAGTAAAGAGACAACCCCCTGAATGGGAAAAATATTTGCAAACTATACATTTGACAAAGACCTGACATCCAGAATCTGCAAGGAACTCTAATGGATCAAAAGGAAAAACAAACAAACAGCCCCATTAAAAAGTAGTCAAAGGACATGAACAGACATTTCTCAAAAGATGGCATACAAGCAGCCAACAGACACAGGAAAAATGCTCAGCCTCACTCATCACCAGAGAAATGCAAATCAAAACCACATTGAGATACTACCTAACTTCAGTAGGAATGGACATCATTAATGAAACAAAAAACAACAGATGCTGGCAAGGATGTGGAGAAAAGGGAATGCTTCTACACTGTTGGTGGGAGTGAAAATTAATTCAACATCTATGGAAAACAGTGTGGCGATTTCTAAAAGAACTAGAAATTGACCTTCCATATGACCCAGCAATCCTCCTTCCGGGAATATATCCAAAGGAACACAAATCATTCTACAAAAAAGATGCCTGCACATGCATGTTTATTGCAGCACTATCCACAATAACCAAACATGGAACCAAACATGCTGCCTATCAAAACTGGATTAGATTTTTAAAATGTAGTACATATACCTAATAGAATATTACACAGTCATAAAGGACAAAATTATGAACTTTGCAGCCACTTGGGTGGATTTGGAGTCTATCATACTCTATGATCTATCACAGAAACAAAGATCTGAGTACCACATGTTCTCACTCATAAGTGGACCCTAAACTTCTACCACAATACTACAAAAAAGGGATTGGCAGTAGCAGAACACTGCCAGGGGAGGAGGGGACACATAACACCAATAAGAGTGTCTGATCCCAATCCAGGCAAAGTGAGGTCCAATGGAAAACCCAAAACTTCACCTGTTTCTAAACCAGTATGTACGCAATCCTGACTTGTGCCTCACAACTTTAAAATGAAATGAAATTAAATCTTTAAAAAGATTTGAATCTTTTTTAAAAGGTGGGCAAAGGGCATGAACAGACACGTCTCAAAAGATGACATACAAACAGTCAACAAACCCATGAAAAAAGGCTCAGCCTCACTGATCATCAGAAAAATGCAAATCAAAATTACAAACTGGGTGCAGTGGCTCACACATGTAATCCCAGCACTTTGAGAGGTGGAGGCAAGAGGATTGCCTGAGCCCAGGGGTTCAAGACCATCCTGGGCAACTTGGTGAGACTTTGTCTCTACAAAAAAAAAAAAAAAAAATTAGCACATGCCTGTAGTCCCAGGTACTCAAGAGGCTGAGGTGGAAGGATATCCTGAGCCAGCAGGTCGAGGCTGTGGTTGCTGCGAGCAGGCCATTGCACTCCAGCCTGGGCAACAGAATTAGACTCAAACTCAAAAAAAAATTATAACGAAATACTACCTAACATCGGTAAGGTTGGCTCTCATTAATAAGTCAAAAAACAACAGGTGCCAGCGTGGCTGCGTAGAAAAGAGAATGCTTCTACAGTCTGGGTGGGAACGTAAGCTAGTTTAATCTCTATGGAAAGCAGCATGGTGACTTCCCAAACTCAAAATTAAACTTCCATATGATCCAGCAATCCCTCTCCTGGGAATAGTCCCAGAGTAGCATAAATCACTCTACCAAAAAGATGCCTGTACACATATGTTTATTACCACGCTATTTACAATAGCAAAAACATGGAACCAACCCAGATGCCCATGGAAAGTGGACTGGATAAAGAAAATAAGGTACAAATACATAATGGAATATTATGTAACCATAAAGTAAAACAAAATCATGACCTTCCCAACAACTTGGATGCAGTTAGAGACCATCATACTAAGTGAACTATCACGGAAACAAAGAACTGAAGACCGCGTGTTCTCAATCATAAGCAGACCCTGAACACTAGTCACACTAGCATGAGGGTGGAATCCACAAACGCTGGCACTACTAGGGGAGGGAGAGAGGGAAGAGGGAGGAAGGCACATGGCATCACAATGGGTACCTGGTCCACTACCAGGGGGAGCAAAGGTCAGCTAGAAACCCAGATTTGATCTGCATGCAGCCTATTATGTAGCAAATCCTCACTTGTACTCCACAACTCTAAAATAAATAAATCATAATACATACATATTGCTGATCACTTTTTTGCTTCCTGCTCCAATTGACCCAAATGCTTGGTTTATAGTCATCTTCTTCACAGGGTTCCTGCCATTACCCTTGAAGCCCACCCATCCAATAATAGCCCTGTGTCTCAGTGCCCTAACCTCGTAACTCCTGATGATCTACTTTCCTCCACAGCCTCTTCTGACCATGTCACCCCCTGATACTTTTCACTCCCAGAAATCCATCATCTCACAAATCCCAATTTTGCATGCATTTACGAGGTACAAGTGCAATTTTGTTATATGCATAGATTATGCAGTGTTGAGATCAAGACTTTAAGGGTGTCCATTACCTGATTGACATACCTTGCACCTATTAAGGAACTTCTCATCATTTATCCTTCTCTCATCCCCTCACTCTTCCCAGTCTTTATTGTCTATTATTCCACACTCTAAGTCCACGTGTTCACATTATTTAGCTCCCACTTACAAATGCAATATTTATCTTTCTGTGTTCAACTTGTTTCACTTAAGTTAATGACAATAAGAACATACATTGGAGAAAGGACATTCTTTCAATAAATGGTGCTGGGCAAATTGGATTGCCATATGCAGAAGAATGAAACCAGACCCATATCTCTCACCATATACAAAAATCAGCTGAAGATGGATTCGAGACTTAAATGTAAGACCTAAAACTACAAAAATACCAGAAGAAAACCTAGGGAAAATTCTTCTGGACATTGATTTAGGCAAAAAGTTCATGACTAAGACTTCAAAAGCACAGTCAACAAAAATAAAAATAGACAAATGGAACTTAATTAAACTAAAAAGCTTCTGCATAGCAAAAGAAATACTCAATAGAGTGAACAGACAACCTGCTGATGGAGAAAATATTTGCAAACTATGCATCTGACAGGGGACTAATATCCAGAATTTACAAGGAATTCAAACAACTCAACAATAACAAACACAGAAATAATTCAATTAAAAAGTGGAGAAAGAATGCGGGTCAACAATTTTCAAAACAAATCACAAACTTAAACATTTTATTTTTTTTATCAATTATCTCCTCCTTCCAACTTACCTGTTTGGCCTCACTAGATTTTTTGATCTATGATCCTTTTACCTTGTTTTTTTCATTATGCCCTGTTGCCTTCCCCATGCCAGTCTAGATTTCTGAGTCCATCGTTATAATCATCCTGTCGCAAATATGCTAGGCTTAATTAGCTTTTTCTTTTTTCATAGCCTCTGCCTATAGGACCCTAGTCCTTTCCCATGTCAATGTCTGTGCAACTGAGCATGGCTATAAAAAAATCACAAAACCAATCCAGATTGGTATTGCAATAAAACATTAATTATAGCTATCAGTGGGTGGTCTATGTAGCCCAGAAATCTTACCTTTGTTTTCTAGAAAACTTGAACTCCCATTCTCTGCAACTTCTATTTCTCTGACTCACTCTCAGAAGACTACCTATTGCAGATGTTGTAGAATTGTCCTTGTTTACAGAATCCTAATTTTATTTCAGTGATGTATAATCACGTTTGGGTCAAACCAGCAATTTTTAACCTGCATTATGTGAGCTCTCAGAAGAACACAAAGAATTCCCTCCAAGGGACTATGGACACAGATGCTCAACTGCTTTTTGCAAAAAATTTTAAAATGTTATACATTTTTAAAAAACCAATCCACCTAAAGATGCCCTACCAGTTTTTGGTTCTCACCTCCTTTTTCACAATTACCCTTTCCCACTTTACAAAAGAAATTCATATATTTCACCCTTCTTAAATCTTACTGTGATATAAAGCTTTGGTGTACTGAATCAAGGGATTTAAAAATATTAATATCAGAGAAAATTTATTTAATTAGAGTGTCATAAGCCCATGATAGAGATTCATGTCTTTATTACATATGTCCATTAAAAGGAAAGTGTAGTTTTAGAAATGGGATATTGACCTATATTGAAATGTTTTGACTTCAAATATATTGTAGAGTGTTGACAATTTTCATTTAACGACCTATAAGAAATGTTGATGGTGGTGGTACATTATTTGATCCATAGCAAGGCTTGAGGATTTATCTAGCCCTCTATCACGAAATTTGTGTATTCAAGACTGTAAAAAGCATGCTGGATAATACCAATCTGCAGCAAAGCTAGTATCACAGAATTTTCATCATTCATAATGGTGACAAAGAGTAGAATAAGTTATTTTCTTATCTGTGTTTGCAATTGTGCCTGAGTTGCCTATTTTGTTGCATTCAAGGGGGAAGAAGTGGAAAAAGTCTTATGTTAACTTACAACTGGTAAACAATACAAATTAGGGTAAAAGGAGCATGGATCAGAGTTAATATTTTATTTGATCAGATTTTCACCAACATTTACCAAAAGCTTATTTGATATTGAGAATCCACATTTATTTTTTCCTTAAGTGAGCGTCTACTGGCTGTCAACATTAAATGCTTCTCTGCCAATTTATTTATATCTATCACTCTTTTAAATGTTTGGACTATCCTAGCAGGCATACATAGTGGATTCTACTATAAATAATGCACTTAACTACTAGTGTCACAACATTGCATATCCTCATCCCAGGCAACCCTGTTAAAAACAATCATTAGTAATCCTTTTGTAAGCCAGAATTTATAGGGGCATATTACCTCCCCCCACTTTCTCTCTTTTATTTTTTTCCAGTTTTTCACAAAATAGATGAAACTGCACTGTGAAAAGTAGAATTTCTATTTATGTACAAATGTAAAACAATAAATTCCTTAAATGCAATCTAGGAGGTAAAGCCGGCTTTATCCTCTCAGATGAGAATATGCAATGATAATTATGCCAAATGCCATAGCTATAAACTTTACTTTTTAACCATAAGATGAAGTTATTAACCTATCTATAAATTTTAAGTTCCAAATATCTGCTTCTTGGTATTCTTGCTTCACCTTTTTAAGTGTCCTTTGAGAGGACCTAAAAAATTAAAATTTAGTATTAGTGTATACATTTTTGTTCATGGCCAAAAGGAAAAATCTAATACACAATTTCCAATTATACAGAATGTTTTAACAGATTTGAGCACATATTAGCCACATAAACAAAGTTCCTCTAAATGAAAGAGTGACTGGCATAATTAATAGATATTTCATAAAGACTTAGTATTTTTGTCAGATATTGAGAAAATAAATGACTCTAATAACTTATTAGCAAATTTATTTGCAAATCATGTAAATTCCAGTTATTTCTATTCAAGAAAATTGAAAAAGGACCTAAGTGAGTGAGATCACTAAAAATAATTTTGACTATAGATAACTGGGACTTTGTTATATAACTCAGAACAAGTTAAAAAATTCAACCAGTAGTGAATATCAAAACTCCTTTTAGCCGGGCTCGGTGGCTCAACCTGTAATCCTGCGCCTTTGGGAGGCTGAGGTGAGTGGATTGCAGTTGGAACTGACAACCAATTCCTGATCAAAACACAAAGTGCCCAGGCCATGAGAGATAAGATAGACAAGTGGGACCTCAGGAAGTGGTTGTCAGTTCCAACTTCCATAAGAGTGTCTCCTGCATTTTCTAAGGTTCTTACTGTTAGAGATTTTACATTTAGGTCTGAGATCCATTTAGAGTTAATTTTTTGTGTATGTGGATATGTAGGGGTCCTGTTTTAATCTTCTGCATGTGGTGAGCCAGTTTTCCCAGCACCACTTACTGAATAGCTTCTCCTCTCCCCAGTAGCGGGTGGTGGAGACTTGATCAAAGATGAGTAGGTTAAGAAATTGAGGTTTTGCCTTTGGAATCTCAGTTCTATTCCATTGGTTTATATGCTTATTCTCAAACCAATACCAGGCTGTTTTGATTATTGTAGTTTTATAATAAAGTTTAAAGTCTTGGAGTGTGATACCTCCTGCTTTGTTTTTATTTTGTTGAAGATTGTTTTGGCTATTCTTGGTCACTTATGTTTTCATATGAATTCCTGTCTGAAAAGAATGTTGCTGGTAATTTGATGGGTATTGCACTAAATCTGTAGATTGCCTTAGGTAGAACGGACATCTTAACAATGTTGATTCTTCCAATCCATGAGCATGGAATATTTTTCCACCGTTTTGTTCATCTTTGATTTCTTTGAGCAGTGTTTTGTAGTTTTCATTGTAAAGGTCTTTTATGTCTTTGGTTAGGAAGATGCCAAGCTATTTCATTTTTTTTTGTGGCTATTGTGAATAAATTGTACTTTTTACTTGGGTTTCTGTTTGTTTGTTATTGGTGTATAGAAATGCCATTGTCTTTTGCACATTTATTTTATACCCTGAGCCTTTGCCAAAGTCCTTTATCAGTGTAAAGGTACAATCATGTCATCTGCAAAGAGATATCAGTGTACAATCATGTCATCTGCAAAGAGATAACTTGACTTCTTCTTTTCCTATTTGGATACCCCTGATTGCCTTCTCTTCTCTGATTGCTCCAGCTAGGACTTCCAAAACTATGTTGAACAGGAGGGGTGAGAGTGGGCATCCTTGTCTTGTTCCAGTTTTCAAGGGAAATGGTTCCAATTTTTGTCTGTTTAGAAGTATGCTGGCTGTGGGATTTTCATAGATGATTTTTGCTATTTTGAGGTATGTTCCACCTATGCCTAGATGTTCGAGGGTTTTTTATCAAGAAGGAGTGCTGGATTTTATCAAAAGCTTTTTCTGCTCTACCAAAGTCCTTTATCTGTGCAAGGAGGTTTCTGACAGATTCTCTTGGGTTCTGAAGATATAGGATCATGTGGTCCACAAAGTGGGATAACTTAACTTTCTCTTTTCTTATTTGGTTATCCCTGATTTCCTTCTCTTGTCTGGTTGCTGTGGCCAGGACTTCCAACAGGAGGGATGAGAGTGGGTGTCCTTGTCTTGTTCCAATTTTCAGGAGAAATGGTTCCAATTTCTGTCTGTTTAGTAGTATGTCAGCTATGGGTTTCTCATAGATGGCTCTTACTATTTTGAGATATGTTCCATCTATGCCTAGGTGTTCAAGGGCTTTTATCAAGAAGGAGAGCTGGGGGGCACACCTCATCAACAAGAGTACCTGCACAATGAATATTTGTATACCTAATCCTGAATTGTACCCAATTTTAAAATAAAACATTTTAAAGTTTAAAAAATGAAATCCAATATCTAATGATATAATCATGCAGTTTTTGTTTTTACATCTGTTGATGTATTTAATTACGTTTATGGTCTTACGAATGTTGAACCAGACTTATATCCCGGGGATGAAGCCTACTTGGTTGTGATAGATGATTTTTGAGATGTGTTGTTGAATCTGGTTTGCTGGGATCTTGTTGAGAATTTTAGCATCTATGTTCATCAAAGATATTGGTCTGTAGTTCTCTCTCTTTGTTGGATCCTTTACCTGGCTTGGGTATCAATATGACGTTAACTTCATAAAATGATATGGGGAGAGTTCCATCTTTCTCAATCACCTGGAATACTTTCAATAGGATTGGTGTCATTTCCTCCTTGTATGTTTTGTGGAACTCTGCTGGAAAGCCATCTGGTCTAGAGTGTCTTTTTGTAGATAGTTGTCTTATGATATAATCAATTTCCTTGATTGTTATTGGTCAATTTAGGGTCTCAGTTTCTTCTTATTTCAACCTAGGACAGTTGTGTGATGTCAGAAAGTCCTCCATTTCCTTTACGTTTTCAAATTTGTTTCCATACAATTGTACATAGTTTTCTCTGATAATCTTTCGTATTACTTCAGGGTCAGTTGTGACTTTATCTTTTGTGTTTCTGATTGAGTTTATTTAGGCTTCTTCTCTCTTTTTCTTGGTCAGTCTGGCTATGGGACCATGTATCTTGTTTATCCTTTCAAAGAACCAGCTTTTTGTTTCGTTGTTTTTTTATATTACCTTTTTGTCTTCTATGTCCTGGATTTGGGCTTTTATTTTAGTGATCTGGATTATTCTGTTGACTTTAGGGTTTTGATGGTCTTGCTTTCCAGCTTCTTTAGGTGACTTGTTAGGCTGTTAACTTATGATCTTTTCATTTTCTTCATGTGTGTTTATAAAGATATGAATTCCCCTTTTATGACTGTTTTCATGGCATCCCAGAAGTTTTGGTAAGATATTTCTTCATTTTCATTTGTTTCCAGGTATCTTTTAATCTCTTCTTTGATTTCATTGTTGACCCAGGAGTTGCTTAGCATCATATTGTTTAGTGTTCATGTCTTTGTGGGTTTTGGGGGAACTTTGTTGGTGTTGATATTTATTTTTATTCCACTATGGTCTGAGAAGGTACATGGCAACATTTATATCTTATAAAATTTGTTTATGTTTGATTTATGGCCAATGATGTGGTCAATCTTAGAGTACATTCCATGTGGTGATGAGTAGAATCCATATTCTATTGTCGTTGGGTGGAGTATTCTGTAGGTATCAATTAAGTCCATTTGTTCAAGAGTCTCATTGATGTTCCTAATCTCCTTGCTGATTTTTTTGTCTTAATGATCTGTCTAGGGTTTTGAGTGGGGTATTAAAGTCCCCAGCTATGATAGTGCTACAGTCAATCTCTTTTTTAAGTTTGCCTAGAAGCTGCTTTGCCTAGAAGTTGGTGCTCTATGCTGGGTGCGTATATATTTAGGATGAATATTTCTTGTTGATTGATTGAACCTTTTATCATTATATAGTGACCATCGTTATCTTTTTAAATTTTTGATAGCTTAAAGCTTTCTTTTGTGTTCCATTCGCCTGAAATTTTGCTTCCCATCCCTTACTTTAAGTCTGTGAGTGTCCTTTCTGGTGAGATGAGTCTCTTGGAGACAATATATAGTTGTCTCATGATATTTTATCCATTTTCCCATTCTATGTCTTTCCAGTGGTGCATTTAGTCCATTCACATTCAGGCTAATTATTGAAATGTGAGGGTTTTCCCTGTCATGAGACTCGTATAGAGATGTTATTGTTCCTGTTTCTTTGTTGTGCTACTTTTGATTTTTGGGTTGATTCATGTGTGTTTTCAATCATTTTCCTGTACTCTTATGAAGAACATCATTGTTCTCTTTTCTTTTCTTCTGTGTTTAATACCTTCTTAAGTGTTTCTTGTAGAGGTGGTCTGGAGGCAGCGTAAGTTCTTAAGGATTGAATGTCTGGGAGAGATTTTAATTCTCCCTCACTGATGAAGCTTAGCTTGGCTGCGTAGGTTACTCTTAGTTGAAATTGTTTGTCTTTGAGAACTTTGAATATTGGGCTCCAAGCTCTCCTAGCCTGAAGTGTTTCTGTAGATAAATCTGCTGCTATTCTGACTGGTCTTCCTTGATAGGTAGTCTGACCTTTTTCTCTTGTTGCTTTTAGGATTTTTTCTTCTATACCTACTTTGTTCAGGCAAATTATTATGTGCCTGGGAGTTGATCTTCTCATTTGCTGTCTTTCAGGGGTTCTTTGAATCTCCTGTGTTTGAATTTTCATATCACTGATGAGATAAGGGAAGTTTTCTTGAACAATTTTGTGGAATGTTTGTTCCAGGGTGGTCTCTGGCTCTTTCTGCTTCAGGAAGCCCAATTACTCTTAGGTTCAGTCTCTTGAAGAAATTGCTCATCTCTTGAAGGTTTTGTTCTGTCTTTTAAAGCTACTTTTCTATGTTTTTGACAGTTTGGCTTAGTTCTATATTTTGGTCTTCAAGCTCTGAGATTCTTTCTTCTGTTTGGCTAATTCTGCTTTCCATGCTTATTAGTTTGTTGTTTATTTCAATCACGGTATTCTTTACTGTTGTTATCTCAGTTATCAACTCCTTCCTATTTTCCTCTTGTCTCTCCTCAGTTCCTTTTATTCTCTCTATTAATGTCTTGATGTCTGGGTTTGTAGTATGTGACCAGTCATTCAGGGGGCTCTTCATTATTTGTATTCCAAAGTCTGTTTTCTCAGTGTTTGACCTCCCAGGTGTCTGTGTGAGACCTATATTCTTCTTTTGGTTTTTCTTCATTTGTGTAGATTTTTCTCTCCACTTTTTCCTTTTCTTCCCTGTCTTCTTTGAGTTTTCAGGGATGGAGGTTTGCTTTTCTTCTGTTTGCTCAGTCTCCATCTTCTTTAAATCTGTTTTTCAGGGGTGACAAGGTTGCTTTTACTTCTGTTTGATCAATCTCCTACACTTCCTTGTGTGAATCCTCTGGCTTTGTTCAATTCTGAAGCTGGACTGTAGGTTGGGGGCTATACTTTTTGCAGTTTTGAGATTTAATTGAGGGGGGAACTGTGATTCAAAATCTATCTGCAGATTCCAGTATCCACCGACAGATGTATGGATACCCTGGAACCCACTTCCCACTGCCTTGCAATCTGTCCATGCTGTGGGGGTATAGGTTTGCTCCCTGAAAGCAAAATGAGGTAAGAAAAAGGAAAAAAATGGAATGGGGGGGAGGAAGGTGGAGAGGGAGAAGAGTAAGAATGAAAACAGACAGAGGTACCAACTAACAAATGAAAATAGACACAAAGACAGATAAGAGTAAGAGAAAACAAAAACAAACTAGAACATACAATCATACAGACACACAAGCTAACCAATCTTCTTATGATGTACTATTCCCCTATACAAACATGAGATCTTAGATTCCAAATTGGAGGCTGGGTGGAGCTGGGCATGGAAATGCAGGTCTCTGCCTGGTCTCAGGGCTCCAGCTTATCTCTGGTTCTACTGCAGTGGGGTCCAGTTGGGGATGGTGGACTGAGAGACAGCTGGGTGCTGCAGGCCAGCATTTCACAGTGCAGTTTGGGCCTCTTTTTCTTTCTTTGTTCTTAGGTCCCAAGCTGGAGGCTGGGCAGAGCTGGATGGAACTAAGTGGGGCAGTGCAGGTCTCTGTCTGGTCTCAGAGCTCCAGCTGTTCTCTGGTCCTGCTGTGGCCGGGGACAAGTCAGGGGAGGCAGAATGTGAGAAGGCCAGGTGTTACAGGTCAGTTTAGCACAGGGTGGCTGGGGGCGGAGCAGTGCAGCCAGTGAGGTAGCGGGGAGCTCCACAGGGTGGGATTAAGGGCCTCCCCAGGCAACGTCAGTTTGGAGTGGGGCGGGGCTTGCAGCCAGCAAGGGAGCTAGGAGCTCCACGGTGCAGCAGCCAAGGACCTCCAGAGGCAGCGGCGGCTTGGGGCAGAGTGGGATGGTGCAGCCAGGGAGGAGCTCGGAACTCCACGGGGCAGGAGCCGTGGGCCTCCATGGGCAGCAGTGGCAGATTGGGGCCCATATAGTTAATTTTTAAAATAATAAAATTTAATGCATAAACATATTGTTATTGCTAGGATATGTGATAGGGTGATCAGTAAAATACTTTGAGGCATTAGGATAAAATTCTCTGGTAGAATCAGAATAAAAATATGAGTTCAAGAAGAAAAATAACTTATGAAATATTCAACTATTAAAGAAAAGCCTGTTTATTTTTAAGTGAATAATAATAGATATTAAATCACTATAGTCTTTGTATTCCACTGGATACATTTGAAATAATAATGTACAGGGGAGGGGATTAAAAAAACCCTGGAATTTATTTGCAAAAAAGTTGGGTGATGACTTCAATCACCTTCAAAGGGCTCTCCATTGGATTCATTACACCTGGCAAGATGCTTTTTTCACTGTGCAAAACAGTTTTGAACCTGTCAATTTTGATGCCTTTTAGTGCTTCTGCCATTTTTTGTTTCACCTCTTCCACTTTGGCCTCACTGTCAAGTCATTTCCCTTTGAGGACTTTTTTTATCCAGAAAAAAAAAATCGAAAAAGTTGCTCAGGGTGAGATTAGGTAAATAGAGAGGGTAGGGCATAGGGCTATGCCATTTTTGGTCAAAAACTCCTAAACACTCAGTAAAGTATGGACAGGTGTATCAAACTGTCGCACATTGATCACACAAATCATCCATCATAAGATGGGCAAATGTGTTGAAAGAATCTTCCAAAAATTTACTGGGGCCAGCCGAGCATGGTGGCTCAAGCCTATAATCCCAACACTTTGGAAGGCCAAGGTGTGAGGATTGCCTGAGCCCAGAGGTTCAAGACCAACCTGGGCAACTTGGTGAGATCTTGTCTCTACAATTAAAAAAAAAAAAATTAGCTGGGCATGGTAGTGTGCACCTGTAGTTCCAGCTACTTGGAAGGCTGAGGCAGAAGGACTGCCTGAGTTCAGCAGGTCGATGCTGGAGTGACTGTGAGCATGCTACTGCACTCCACCCTGGGCAATGGACTGAAACTACGACTCAAAAAAAAAAAATCACTGGGGTCAAATGCAGCCTCTCACAACATAGCTAGCAGGTACCTTGATGCTGATAGGGTCCTAGGACACTTACCTAGTGGGGAAGCCTGCACTGCAAGGGCCTGCCCTCCAAAAGATAATTCTGGTTTTTTTGGTGGGGGGGTTCCCTTCATAAGTATCTTATTATTTTACCATAAATTACACTTGTATTAAACACTTAAACTTTTGATGAAAATTAGATGTCAAGTTAAAAATGTGGAAGGTGATACCTAATTTTCAAAATTCTTTTAGAGGATACTCAAGCAAAAAGTCTGAATATTACTGTTGTAAGCCAATCACAATATTTGTATGCTCCCATACCAGTTAGCCTAGAGGTGAATATGTGATCAAATTCTAGTCAATGAGATTTAATAAGAAGTTGGCAGAGAGTGCTTCTGGGAAAAGTTTTCCTTGGAAATAAATCCTTTTTCCCTCTTTTTTTTCTTTCCTCTTTTTATTATTTTTTTTATCGAGATTAATATACATATATAAGCTGGGCTCAGTGGCTCAGCCTGCAATCCCGCGCTTTGGGAGGCTGAGGTGAGTGGATTACCTGAGCCCGTAGGTTCGAGACCCACTTGGGCAACTTGGCAAGACCTCTTCTTTACAATAAATCAAAAATCAGCCAGGCATTGTAGCAAGCGCCTGTAGTTCCAGCTACTTGGAAGGCTGAGGCGGAAGGATTGCCGGAGCCCAGCAGATCGAGGCTGCGGTGGCCGGGAGCGGCCACTGCACTCCAGTCTGGGCGACAGAGTGAGACTCCAACTCAAAAAAAAAAAAGAATGAGACTCTTTCTGCCAATGCAGCAATCTACAACCTTGGGGGAGGCATCACTACCACCCTGAGGGTGATGGAATGGAAGAATGGAAAGGCTTGGATCCTAGATGATGTTGTGGAGCCACCTCTGGAACTGCTCAGCCCTGGACTTTGTATTAAGGGAAGAAAGCAAACCTTTATTTGTTTAAGCTGCTTTTGGTAGGGTATTCTGTTACCTGCAGCCAAAGCATCCAAACCTATTCACACTTTTAATATAAGGGGTGCAAAAAAATGTATACACATTTTAAGTATGACGTTCACGCAAAAGATGGCATTAATCAGACGAATGCTAGGGTCACCACACAATAGGCAGGACATACAAAGAAAATGGCAGAAGCACAGTTGAGTAAATGTCATCTGCATATCACTACCATAATTTAATTCAACTTTGAAAAGTAATGCATAGATAACATCACTTAAAATGTGTATTCCTTTTTTGGCATCCCCTGTATATTCTCATAGAAAACATTGCAGTCACTCAACAGGAACTCCCCACAGAATTTTCGGGATCCACGCATTCTTTCTAACTTTTCACCCAAACAATGGGAGGAAGCATCACTCCTCCTATCTAAAGCTATCCCACCATACCACATCCCATGTTCTGCCTTCTAGCTGAGGCTCTTGCTCTGGTGGTTATCTTCTTATTTTGCATCTTTAGTTTCTTATTCTTCACACAAACATTTCAAACAGCATTCAAACATCCTTATATCTTCCACCCTCAAACAAACAAGAAGCAGAAATTCTTCCCTTGATGATACATTCTCCTCTTGTTATATACCCATCACTCTTCTTTCCAGTTTATGTTCACAAGAGCTATTTGCACTCACTGTCTCTATTACTTCCTTTCCTTCCTTTCCTTCTTCTAACCCAACCAATCTATAATAGGTCTTGCTAAGGTCAACAGTTAAACTCAGGTTATTAAATCCAACACTTCTCAGTCTCATCATATTAAACTTCTTAGCAGTACTTGCACTAGCAACTATGGACCAATTCTTAAACCATTCTCATTTCATTTAGCTCCCATAAGTCCACACACTCCATGCTTCCTACTGCTGCTGTGGCCTCAGACTCCTGTTCTGATCTTCTCAAGTCACATCTAAATGTTAGGGCTCCTCCTGGTTTTACCCTGAGCTCAGTCCTCTTCCTGTATTCTGTGTTGTCACCCCAAGATGACCTCATTTATGTAGGCTGTTGACTTTTACATGTGTACCTCTAGTCTAATCTCCTTGCTGAGCATCATTGGTAACTTGAATTGTCTATTTGAAAGTCTCACAGGCATCTCAGATTTAAGATTTGTAAAACCAGATTCTAAATCCTTGCCTGCTCAAATGTGCTCCCCTCTTTTGTCTTCCTACATCAACTACATGCTTCATCTACCTGGATGCTCTTGCATGAGTGTTGGGTGTGTCATTCTTGACCTTTACCTTCAATCTCACCTCCCTCCATCAAAACCTACTTCAATCCCAAATAAACCATCACCAAGTCCTATTGATTATATTTTCTAAATACTTCCTGCAATCCACTTCTCTTTGTTTCCACTCTCACCACAATCCAAGCCACCAAAGAGTGATTTCCCTCCATCCTTTTTCCAACTCATTCTTCACATAGGAACCAGGGTAATGGTTAAAAAGGTAAATTTGATTGCTATTTCCCAGGTTAAAACCTTTTCATAACTCCCTATTGCACTTGTATAAAAATTCTCCATCTTTAATATTGCCTACAAGACATTGTATAATTTATTTCTTGCGGAATATCTCAATCTCATCACGTCTCTCCCTTTGGCCCCCGATGGTCCCATCACATAAGCCTTCTTTAGTTCCTGGAGTGTGCCAAGTTTTTTGCTTATTCAAGGCCTGCTCTGCATCCAGTACTCTTTACCAAGCTTTGCCTTCTAGTCTAAAGGTACATATCATTTCCTCAGAAAGTCCTTTCCTAATCCCCCAATCCAAGTTATACACAGTGTTAATCACTGGACATAGGCATTTTCCCATTTCTTTACAATTTCAAACAGTATTGCTATTAACATCTTTTATATATGTGCAAAAGTTTCTCTAAGGCAGTGTTTTTCAAACTGTGGGTCCCAATCTGCTGATGATCTAGTAATATTAGTTTTTTTAAGGAAAGAAGAATAAAAGAGAAATAGAAAAGATGCAATGGAAAATACTAGAGCTTATTGCATGTAACAAGTATAACCTTGGTTTTATGAAATATTTATTTTAGGAGTATGTGTGTGTATATTATTATATCACAAGGTAAAATTGATTTATTACTGTGGGTCAAAGTAAAAAAACTTGGAAAGCCACTATTCTGAGGTATACTTTAGAAGTGTGTATACTGGTCCATGGCATTATAATTTTAAACACAAATATAAAAAAATCAAAAACTCCAATGAATGTGTGTGTGTGTACGTGTGGAGAGAGAGAGAGAGAGAGAGAACCTTGCTCTTTGTTCACTTATGCTAGTTTCCGTAAACTTTTGTCTACATTAATGGTACCTTTTCTTAAAGGGGAAAAATTCTTAGAGTAAAATATCTTACCGATATTTTATAAGGGGTGAGTTATTTATGTAGAAATCAGTGTTGTTTAAGCACACAGAGCAATGACAGAAACCAGAGGTCTGAAGTTTGCACATGGATTCTCTCTTCATAACCTTCCACATCACCAATTTACATTATGGCTAGAAATAAATCCACCATGTTTATTTAAACACTAAAAGCACAGAACAAATTTATTTTATTGTATAAAACTCCACTGGAAAAATCCTGGCTGCTTAGGATTGTAATCCCCAATCCATGGACAAAATACCATCTCCATGTGCTGTTTTCTATTCTCGTTCCCTTCAGTGCCGCCCTTTGACCTACCTTTACTGCACGGCAAAAATCTGTCACGGTGCCAGCCCTACCCAGTCAGAGCAGACAGCTGCCTCTATGCAGAACTTGAAGGGAATTGAAGGGCAATCTACCCCGAAGCATCTTCCTGCTGCTTGACTTTTCACCATTAAAGTGACTTGTTTGGTATCAGCCAAATGACCCTTGTTAAAATCAAACCTTACATAGTAGGAGGAAGTCACATATTTAAATTATTATCTATAGCCAGTGAATTGGTTTATTGGATTAGTTTTAAAAACAGGGTTAGGATCTTGACTGAATGAGATAGAAATAATTTAGATTCTAGGACAGGGTGAAGTGGGAGGCAATATAGCTACCTTTAGTGAGGGCACAGTCCCACTGAATTTGAAAAATGAGGGGCTAGATACACCCTCTACTCAGTTTGCCCTGCCTGTAAATTCTAACCATTACCGTGGAACCATCTTGGAAGCACCACAAATCACTGCCCACATTTCAGCTCGACTCTATCCAACCTCATCCACACACTTCATCTGCGAGGTGTCAGGCATTGCCCATTCTCATATTCAATCACAGCTTCTCAGAAGTCAGCGTTTAGATCCTAGAAGCCATCCATATTTGGATGCCCATCTGGTTTATTTGTCACCCTTTTATGTCATTTCTAATCATCTTTAGGACCATCCTGACCCTTCTTTTAGCCAGTTTTGTTTTTTCAGTCAACTCCAAATAGATACTCCACTTGAGCAAAACCATACTGCCCTGTAGCCCAAGCCAGCAATGAAAAGAGGAATGCTGGATTTAAAAAAGCAATAAAAGAAAACAAATTCAGGCAGAATATAGGTCTATTTCTTGGGACACATCAACCTTACACCACAGTGTCAGAGTCACTTTTTATTGAAGAAGACAAACAGCAATTTTTTGTTAGATAAAATCTCCATCCCTCCACAGCTGCTGTAAGAAAGAGATCTTTTGGTAAGAATAGCAGTAACGAGAACAGAGATCCAGGTTGAGATTTCTGGATTTAGTTGTTGGGGTGAGTTGTGAATAGGCCACCTGACTTGGGTATTCAAGACTTGCATGGGTTTTGCTCCCAGGAGCCCAGGGACTGTGCTTTTGTGGGCAGGCTGGGGGCAGGCAAAGCTCCTCACTTTGAGAACCTGCAACTTCTTCTACTTCCCTATCACCCACTCTATGCAAAGTTTTCAATCAACTCATTCACAATGAGGTATAAGCGACAAATGAGTTTCTGTGTTTGGTTTTGATTCTCCTCCTACTAGAAATTCACACTTTAGTACATTGAGATATTGGGAAGTTTTACAGAAAAGAAGTCTGTCTAACTTTGTCTTCCCTGAAGTGTCCAAACTTATTTGACCAGGGACCTCTTTTTGACCTTAGAATAACTTTGGGGAGCACTCAGGTTGTGATAAATGTGCTCCTTTCAGTTAAATGATTGCATCTCTTATTCATTCATTCATTCTTTCAGCAAATAGTTACTGAGATCTAGTATGTACCAGGTACTGGTGAATAAAACAGGCACATTCATGGAGCTTGCATTACTTAATTAACGTTTGCCTCATTCACAATGTGTTGTATATATAATTAATTAATAAAATAATCCCACAGGTGAAGACAAGGCTAGCCAGGGCAGCCCTGAAACGTTCTCTTCCGGGTAAATAAGACCTGGAAGCAGGTGCTAACTCAATGAACAGGGAAGAAGCATGAAGGGAACAGCATTCTAGGAAGAGGGAACAGCAGGATAAATATCACGGTGCTATTGAAGAAAGCAGAGTGAGGGCATTCTTCCTGTTTGAGGCTGAGGAGGTGGGTGGAGGCCAGATTACGTCAGGAAGCTGCTTGGGGAAGGATTTGTTTTGGCCCGAGGGTCCTTCTCAGAGTTGCTGAAATCTCACTTTTATATGTTGGGTACTTACTAGGTCCCAGGTAGAGGCTGAGTTGGGTCACACAGAAGGAGACATTAACGCCCTTTTTTTCAGAAGAGGAAACAAAGGTCAGAGAAGCATGTGATCTGCCAAGAGCATCAAGATTCTCAGAAGCCAAGTCAAGGTTTAAACTCAAGTCTGTCTGAGTCCACAGCCACGTGCCAAATGAACAATCTCCTGAAGACTGTTACCTACTCAAAATGTGTGCCGTTACCTATTCCCTCCCCAGAGCACCTAGATCCTGGGGCTTCTGTGGGATTCTAGACTCTGGGGAAGGGAAGAACAGGGGCAAGACAAACGCAGATGTCACATTCAGTGTCAGGAAGTGCAGGAGTAGGACACCAAAAGTCAGCGGTTAGGCCTCAAATTACCATTCTGAGTACCAAAAGTGGGCACAATTCTCCATTTCATACTTTAAACTCTCCTAGCATACCAAGTGCAGAAGAGAAGGTTGGAACAGCCTTTGGGAGTCTTGGCTTCCTGTGGTTCTGAAATGTGGTAGCAGCCTTCGGACACCCTAGGGTATCTGTTCATCTCAACCCTGACACATGGATTTCATAGGACAATCCCCAGACTCCCTAAATTTGAATTTCTGAGGACAGGCCCTGGGCTTGTATAGTTAAAAACCTACACTTTTAACCATGCCAACCCAAAGCTGTCCACCACTGGCCTGTGGACCAAGAATAATCTGAAGTTGGGCCAGAACTCTGGAGAATTTACACTGATATGATCAAGTTCTACTTGTGACTCCTATAGGCCTCCATGTCAGCACCCCAAATACCTTCTGAGAAGCTCCAGGAACCCCAAAGAGAGGATAAGGTAACATGCATAAGGCCTGAAAAGAATCACAGCTGCCAAAGAGTACTTGAGGCTGGAGGGTGGGGAGTAAGGGTGTTGGTTTCAAGGCGTTTTAGCAGATCTAAGAGTCTGGCAGCCTGTTTCATATGCAGAGTAAAAGCATGTCCTCAAAAAGCCCTAGGTCTGCCCTACTTCCTCTCTGGACTTTCTTAAATGTGGAGTGGCAGATAGGGCTAGAAGCCTGTTCTCCTGACAGTCTCTATACCATGGACCTAAATGTGTGTGTGCATGCACACACACACACACTCACACCCTATTCTTTTCATCTCCACATATAACAGGGGCGAGGGTCAAAAAAAACCAGAATTAACTGTAAAAAATTGTATATTTATTCTTACATGTTTAAACTTCAGTCACCTTCAAAATACTCTCTGTTTGATGCAATACACCTGTCAAGATGCCTTTTCCACTGCTCAAAACAGTTTCTGAACTCATGAATTTTGATGTCCTTTAATGCTTCTCCTGTTTTTGTTTCACCTCTTATACATTGGCAAAAATTCCCCTTTTAGGACTTTTTTCATTCGGGGAAACAAAAAAAAATGTCATTCAGGGTGAGATTGGGTGAATAGGGAGGGTGGGGCACAAGGGTCATGCTGTTTTTGATCAAAAACTGCTAAACACTCAGCACAGTGTGGGCAAGTGTGTTTGTAAATCACCCATGATGAAATGAGCAAACGTGTTGAAAGAATCTCGAAAAAAAATTCACAGAAGCTTAACCCAGCCTCTCAAACAACACTTGCTGGTTCACTGTTGCCAAAGGGTTCCAGAAAACTTACTTAGCAAAAGAAGCCTGTACCACAAGGGACCCGCCCTCCAAAAGATAATTCTGAGGGTTTTTTGGGTCCTCCCCCTTGTATTGCATCTTGTGCCTAACAGTCAGTTGAGTACCAGGAATCCTGGAGTTTCTTATATTTGATAATGGTTTGGGTTGGATTTGCACTCAATTAAATGTGATTTTTGAAGCTGAAATAGCCCCCAGGGCTGCTCCCTCAGGCTGACCAAGTGTATACTCACTGGCCTATACAAGGAGATACTGGGAGACTCCAAGGGAATAACTAATCCCAGTAGGTCCTTCCTGCCCTTCACAGTCCCCAGAACAACCACTCTGTGGAGCACAGGCTTTGACCACACATATATCTTCTGAGTTTGATTCATGGCCTTGCTATGTGACCCTGGCAAGACATGCAGCCTGTTTCTGCATGTGTACAATGAAGATTTAATACCTTCCATCTGGGGTTGTTGCAAAAATTAAATGGGCTTTTAAAAGTAAAGCAGTTAACACAGTGCTGGGTACATGGCAAATCTTCAGTAAATGGAAGCAGTTATTTCCCCAGTGATTGCCAAGCAGAAGTTAAGGGTGCAAAGTAGGCATGCAGGAGAGACTAGCCGGGAATATCTGCAGCAGGGTAATCTCTGGATCTGGTGACCTCTCTCCTTCCCACTCTGGTCTCTAATAAAATCTAAAGGTCTTTGAATGAACTGATGAGTGGCCCAGGCTCTCAGCTATCTCCTTAGGCCAGGGCATGTCTCCAGGATTGAAGCTATATGGGATAGTAGAACAGGAGTTATCTTTACAGTAGCCCTGCTGTAGTTCTATATTTTCTTGGCTGTTTAATCTTAGGCAAATCATTTACACTCCCTGCATCTCACTTTTCTCATTTGCAAAATGAGAATAATAATGACACTTACCCTATAGGAAATTTGTGCAGGTTAATAAGATAATGCAGAAAGGGTGTTTTGGGTATAGTTATGTTTTATGATGGAGAAAGAGGACGGATTGTTCACAAATTTAACCTCTGTTGAAAAACTTCCAGTAACGAGTTCACAGAAAGGTGATTACATTATTAACCAGTTATAAATGTTTAAAGTTTTCCCTTTACATTCAGCAGATATCTGTTCATCTCAACCCTGACACATATGGATTTCATAAGACAAACACCAGATTCCCTAAATTGGAGTTTCTGAGGGCAAGACCTGGCCTTGTATACTTAAAAGCCTGCAATTTTAACTGTGCCAACCCAAAGCTGCTCACCATTGGCCTATTGACCAAGAATGACCTGGAGTCGAAGTATAACTCTCCAGAGCTAACACTGATATGATCAAGTTCTATAGATGGCAAGAACAGAAACCTATCCAGTCTGATTCAAAAGCTACCCTTATCTAAGATGTTGGCTCAAGTAGGAAAGGTTATATTAGGAAAATCTCCAGATGACTTAGACTTTCTGGATTAGTCCAATTTATGCTCCAAATGACCAACTTTAATTTATTACTCCAATTATCACCCCAGGTATCTCCTAAGTGTCTTGGGATGGAACAAGGAGAATGGCCACAGTGGGGATGTAGAGATTGTACATCTTCAGGTTCAGGAGCTATCAAATAGTGCACTTGGAACAAAGTGAAAGGTGAGGAGACTTCCCCCCTGTACCCCCACCCCCTTAACTGGTATCTGCAAGTACTTGGACTAAAATGGGCACATTTTATTTGAAAATGATGCCTCTGTCAAAGAACTAATATCCAGAATCTACAAGGAACTCAAATAACTCAACAACAACAAAAAAAAATCCTCATTAAAATTGGGGTCAACAAACACATGAAAAAATGTTCAACATCTCTAAGCAGCAGCTAAATGCAAATTAAAACCACACTGAGATGTCATCTATCACCAGTCAAAATGGCTATCATTAAAAAGTCAAAAAACAACAGATGCTGGCATGGATGCAGAAGAAAGTGAATGCTACCATTTGACTTAGCAATCCCAATACTGGGTATCTACCCAAAGAAAGGAAGATAAGCCATTATGCAAAAAAGACCCCTGCACTTGTATGTTCATCACAGCACTTTTTTTTTTTTTGCATGTTCAGTAAAGGTACATGTTTTTATTATTATTGTTTTTGCTTGTGTGTGGATATGTCTGTATAAGAGCAAGCTATTATTATTTTATTATTATTATTTCAATACCTTTAGGAGATACAAATAGTTTTTGGTCTGGGCTTTAAGAGCAGCCCCCACCCCCACCTGTGCACAAGTGATTTTTTTGTCCTTCCACTCCTTCTTCCCCTTCCCTGTTCTGTGTCTCCACTGTCCATTACACCATTCCTTATGTCTTTGCATCCTCAGTTTAGCTCCCACTTATAAGAGAGAGCATGCAGTGTTTGGTTTTCTGTTCCTGAGTTAGTTTCCCTAGCATTATGTTCTCTAATTCCATCCAAGTTGCTGCAAAAGACATTATTTCATTCATTTTGATAGCTGAATAGTATTCCATAGCATATATATATTATCACATTTTCACTATCCACTGATAGGTTGATGGACATCTGGGTTGATTCTATATCTCTGAAATTGTGAATTGTGCTGCAAAGAACATGTGGGCACAGGTGTTTTTGTTATATAACAACCTCTGTTTCTTAGGGTATATACCTAGTTGGATTGCTGGATCAAATGGTAGATCTACTTTTAGTTGTTTGAAAATCTCCATACTGCTTTCCATAAAGGTTGTACAAATTTACACTCCCACCAATAGTGTATAAATTCCCTTTTCTCTTAATGGCACCAAGACCAACTGTTTTTTGATATTTTAATAATGACCATTCAGAGTGGTGTAATGTATCACATTGTGATTTTAATTTGTATTTCCCTGATGATAAGTGATATTGAGCATTTTTTCATATGTTCATTGAGCATTTGTATATCTTTTTTTGAGAGATGTCTGTTCATGTCGTTTGCCTACTTTTTTTTTTTTTTTGAGTTGGAGTCTCACTCTGTCGCCCAGACTGGAGTGCAGTGACAGCTCCCAGCCACCGCAGCCTCGACCTGCTGGGCTCCGGCGATCCTTCCGCCTCAGCCTTCCAAGTAGCTGGAATTACAGGCGTGCACTACCACGCCCAGTTGATTTTTTGATTTATTGTAGAGATGAGGTCTCGCTGCCCACTTTTTAATGGGATTATTTGCTTTTTTCTTGTTTATTTGTTTGAGTTCTTTGTAGATTCTGAATATTAGTCCTTTATCAATTGTATAGTTTGCAAATATCTTCTCCCATTCTGTAGGTCGCCTAAAATAACCTGCTGATTATTTCTTTTGCTGTGTTGCAGCATTATTCACAATAAGAAAGTCATGGAGCCAACCTATGTGTCCATCAATAGTTGGTTGAATAAAAAAAAAAAAAAGTAGTACATACACACCATGGAATGTTATGTAGCCATAAAAGAAGAATGAAATCATGTCCTTTGCAGCAACATGGATGGAACTGGAGGACATTATCCTAAGTGAACTAACTCAGAAGCAGAAAATCAAATATCTCATGTTCTCACTTATAAGTGGGAGCTAAACAATGGGTACACATAGACATAAAGATGGAAATAATAGACACTGAGGACCCAAAATGGAGGAGGGAGGGAGAAGGGTGAGGGTCAGATACAGTATTCAATATTTGGGTGATGGGTACACTAGAAGCCCAATCTCCACGATTATTCGATATACTCCTGTGACAAATATGCACATGTCTCTCTGAATATAAATTTTTTTTAAATGTAAGGAAGCATCTTTTTTTTTTTTTGAGTTGGAGTCACACTCAGTCGCCCAGACTGGAGTGCAGTGGCCGCTCCCGGCCACCGGAGCCTCGACCTGTGGGGCTCCAGCGATCCTTCCGCCTCAGTCTTCTAAGCAGCTGGAACTATAGGCATGCGCTATTACGCCCGGCTGATTTTTTGATTTATTGTAGAGATGAGGTCTCGCTGCCCAGGCGGGTCTCGAACCCACGGGCTCAGGCAATTCACTCACCTCAGCCCAAAGACAGGGGATTACAGGCTGAGCCACTGAGCCTGGCCATTAGGAAGCATCTTAAAGCAAAAAGAAACTTTAGCCATTAGCTTGTGCATACGTAAGAGATGCAGCTCAGAGCCGGGCTCGGTGGCTCAGCCTGTAATCCCAGCGCTTTGGGAGACCGAGGTGAAATTAGCTGGGCGTGGTAGCATGTGCCTGTAGTTCAGCTACACTTCATGCTGCAGTGGCCGGGAGCAGTCACTGCACTCCAGTCTGGGTGACAGAGTGAGACTCCAACTCAAAAAAAATCAAAATAAATAAAAATAAAGAGATGCAGCTCATAGGTCAAGAAAGTGTTTTGCCCTATAATGTGTTTTGTATAGTAAGTTATTGAAGTGTATAATATAAGCAAGAAAATTGCAAAAAAAAAAATATTGACTTCTATGATGGTGTCCTTTTTCTATACTCCTTACCTTGGAACATATTTATACATTGTTGTTTTATATAAAAGTGCTATTTCCCCAAGGACACTGGGAATTCCTTGAGAGAAGGAATTTGCCCTGATGCAATTTGATACAGAATTCTGGGTATTAGTAGGTACTCATCAAATACTTGATAAAATATTTAATAATGTGGGACCTTATATTTAAACCTGGATCTAAAATAGGACTGTCTTGTTTGAAACCTCACCACTTTTCCTCAAACTATGACAAAATACCCCCCAAAAGTTTATCTGGCTGCTTTCTATTGCTTCATACTGAGGTCACTTCACACTTGGGACATTACCTGAGTGACAGGATGGATGAGGCTTTAGAGACCAAGCCCATGGGATTCACTTACTCTTCCTCTTTTCCTCGCAGTGCAGTATGTACAACATTGGCTGAAGCGTGTACCCTTTTAGTAGAGGGTAAGTTAAGGTACAGATAGCCACTGTCTCCCTTTATTCAATTTACTGGGCACAGGATTTGAGCAATAAGAAGTCTCCTGACGGTTATCATGGGTTGAATACTTCTTTGCTCAATCCTTTGAATTCCAATGTGTCTTGATAATTTATCTTGCTTCTGTCATTTTGTTTTGAGATACCTGATTTCTGGAGATAGAGAGTGACTTCTGCCCAGGACCTGAGTTTTCTCTCCCTGGAACTGCTGCAGCCTAGCATCAACCAATGCCCTCAAGTGCCATTGTGGTGTAAAGTCTAAAATTAAGGCTCAATATTATATGCTTCCCTGACAACTTGTAATAGCTGAAGGTCTGTGAATGACTTAACTTCAAGTTCTCCTCTCCACTCTGCTACTGTAGATAAGGTCTCCTAGTTAAACAACCCACCTTATCAAAGTGACCAAGTTTATTTCCTGCTTGTCCCTGAGTAGTGGGTTTCAGTTCCCTGCCAGGCCACAGAATTTTTCAAGTAAGTCAATCACATCCTCCCGTGGGAATCAGGAGGCACCATACCTTCTTGATACTACAAAACCTGCCTCCCGCAGCCCCTCCTTGTTCACTTTGCTCCCAAGTGCAATCCCCATGTGGCCCCGCATGGCATGCAGTGTCCTCCTCCCCCACGCTGTGACCATATGTGACTAATAAACTGTTGTTGTTCTCATCTGTCCAGTGTCAGTGTCAGGTGTTGGGTATTCAGCCATCCCTATAATCCTAGAACAAGAAGCCCTCCCTCAGCAACAGGGTGAAAAAGAGACGATTAACACAGCTATGCCCATGCTGTTCCTGAAGCGAATCCTGTGGATACTAGTTCATGTGTCCCTTTTTCAGTACTCCTAATCTGCACCTGTTCCCCCCAGATTTTTAAAGGTTTCTGTCGCCCTTCTGGAGGATTGTGTACTACATTATTGTCCTACACTTTCTCACCTCCAGTTCTTCACATTCAACAGGTCACCAACTCTGATGACACCAACAACAATAACATGGGAAAGATTCAGAAGAAACTTCTTCCATGTCAGTTAAAAGTAATTGAGTATTTCACTTTCTTTCTCTAGCAACATTCATGTTCTCCAACTGCTTTTTAATATTTTACTGTTACCATCCCCCCATCCCCATTCTGAGGATCATCCACGCATATCCTGAGAGTAAAGGGAGTTTTCGCTATGGAGACTCAAATATCTGTCAAAAGGATTGTCAGGCCGGGCTCGGTGCCTTAGCCAGTAATACCAGCACTTTGGGAGGCCAAGGCGAGTGGATTGCCTGAGCCCAAGATTCAAGACCAGCCCGGGCAATTTGGCGAGACTACATCTCTACAAGAAATAAAAAATTAGTCAGGTGTGGTAGCGCATGCCTGTAGTTCTGGCTACTTGGAAGGCTGAGACGGAAGGACCTCCGGAGCCCAACAGAGCAATGCTGGGGTGGCCATGAGTGTGCGTGCCACTGCACTCCAGCCTGGGCAATGGAGTGAGACTCCAACTCAAAAAAAAAAAAAAAAAAATAGATAGTAGTATACTATTTACCAAAAAAATACTCTAAATGAGAAGGCACTTAATTTTTTCACTTTCTTGGAGCACTCAAGCTGACTAAAATGTGCACATGGTTGAATCCATTATTAATGGATCAATCTACTTCTAAGCTTCAGTTTCTGCAATGGGCCTATCATGCCCCCAAGAACCATGAAGGGAAAAGAACAACACTCCTGTGTTGTATCGAATGAATTGGGGTTAATTCCTCCATATTTTAAAATGTAGATCTTTCTTCTACAACCTTATGATCGTTTGACCAGTTTACCTGAAGATTAAAAAATTAGGTTTAGCCGGGCTCGGTGGCTCAGCCTGTAATCCCGCACCTTGGGAGGCTGAGGTGAGTGAATTGCCTGAGCCCACGAGTTCAAGACCCGCCTGGGCAAATTGGTGAGACCTCATCTCTACAATAAATCAAAAAATTAGCTGGGTGTGGTAGTACGCGCCTATAGTTCCAGCTACTTGGAAGGCTGAGGTGGAAGGATCGCCGGAGTCCCAGCAGGTCGAGGCTGCGGTGGCCGGGAGCTGCCACTGCACTCCAGTCTGGGCGACAGAGTGAGACTCCAACTCAAAAAAAAAAAATTAGGTTTATCTCAATTAGTCAGAAAAAGGCCTAAATTAAAAGCAAAATAAGAAAGCAAAGGAAAAAGTAATAGATTAAACTTTATAAAATAGATAAACTGCTGCAGGCAAAGATTTAAAAATCCTAAATGAAATTAAAGGGAAAAAATGAAACATATGGCTATCAACAGATTCATAACCTTAGTGTTACAAACGATCTGACAAAAAAAAAACAAAGATAAACACCCCAATAAAAAGCTAACTATTCCAGTAGAAAAGTCATTCAAATATACGTTTAGGTAGTTCCCAAAAGAAGAATCACAAATTACCAGTAGAGCTATGCAAAATGTCCCTCCTCTCTAGCAAACAAATACATGTCGATTAAAGTAAGATTAAGGCACTATCTCACCTTCCAAACTGGCATTAAGCAGACTTTCCCAGGTAGTGAATAGGTTGTGGTAGGTAGGTTTCATCTCCCTCTATAGGAGGTACAAACATCAGATACTTTCATTCTCACCCCTGAGCCTGGGCACTCAGATGTGACAACCAAAGATTGTGTGTCTATTGCTAGTTGGGCCAAGTACTCAGAGAGAGAGAGAATTCTTTCTGGCTACAGCAGCAACATCCAGCTTCCAGAAGCTGCCTGGGCAGAGCTGCCAGCATGGTGTATGGTATCCAGTATCCAATGACCAGGCCCAGTGCCAGCCATGACAGGCTTTCGTTCAGCTTCAGTGGCGATGGCTGAGGAGTCTTCGCTGGACTGGATCTGCAGTAATGGCTTGGCTGGGACTCTGGCTGCACGGTCTTTCTGCATTCTGCCTGTTTTCTAAGCCTGAGGCTCTAACTTTCCTGACAAATCTGTTGGCTGCCCAACACCTTGCAATACATTCTTGTGGTGGTTTCAACTGCTTGCTTGTTACAGCAATATAAAGAGAAAGTTCTCCAACCTAATAATTTTACTTCTTGGGACATATCCAAAGTAAATTATTGGAATGTGTACATTTAAAGAACTCAATATTTCTCTAAGCTGTGTTGAGGGTAGCAAAAACATGGAAATAACCTGAATGTACCACCATAAGAAATTGATTAAACTGGCTCTAATATGGAATATCATATAACAATTAAAAATTGTGTTCTTAAAGAATATTAAAAGACACATGAAAATACTCATACTATTATACCAAATTTAAAAAGTAAAATATTCAATAAGATTCTAATTTTTCATAAATAAGCAAAATGTTAACAGTTACTTTCTCTTGGATATGGGACTATTGGTGAGTTTTATTTTCTTTATACCTACTGTGTATCTCCTTTATAATAATTTTTTACCTTTATGAAAAAGGTAGACAAAAGCTATATTAGAAAAAAATTGGAGAGGTCGGGAAGACGGCAACTGAGCCAGTCAGACTATGCGAGTTCCCATGTGAGTGAGTGAGTGTATGGAAAATTTTGTGTACATACTGGTGAGTGCGTGGGCATGAGAGTGGCTGACTGAGTAAAGGTTAGGGAGCTGGTGGCCAGGGCTCTCCTGGTGCAGTGACTGGTGCCATAGCTGCTGGGCTTCGACCCTAGCGATTCCTGGGACGCAGAAGCCGAGAGACATTTTCTTTTTCTTTTCTTTTCTTTCTTTTTTTTTTTTAAATCAACAAATCCTCTCAGGAAGAAAATGTTAGGAGAGACTATCCAAGTGGGGGCTCGTGAGCAAGTGGCCAAGTCCCTGGTGCAACAGCTGTTGCTGCGGTTTCTCTGCTTCATCTCTGACTCTTCCCAGGTTGAAGAAGCCGATCGCCATTATTTTTTTTTAAGTGGACAAAAGCAGTGGGGAGAAAATATTGTCCCAGGCTCTCCCTCACTGGTACAGCAGGAGAGAGACTGCCAGCTCCTGGCTTTGCCTCACCACTTCAGTGCCTGGTAGGGCCTTGGCAGCAGGGGCTGCGGAGGGAGCCCAGAAGCAAAGTTCCACGGAAGAGAACAAGAGAGGCACCCACCACCATCTTGAAGGTAGGGCAGGAAAGTGTTCCCACTCACTCACTATGAAGCAACAGACCAGATCAACTACTCAGGGACTGATTGTGACCCAGAGGGAATATCCTGAAAGCACAAACTTTGGAGGGATCTGACCAGTGCTGAGTTCCAGGTGCCACCCTCCTCCCCGCCCCACCTCCCATCTAGCCATGGGACAAAGGGTGTGGCCAGAAAAGGATGAGGAAGAACTTCAAAGAGATCAGTGGTGAGTCCAGGGCTGACCCCAACCCCCTCCATACCAGTAATCCTCTGAACATCTCACCCACACAGCTGGACCATGACTGAGAGGGACAAACCCAGACAGAAACTGGACGTTAGTCGCAATAGAACTCCATTCCAGGATAGGGTAGAAACAGTCCCGTACCTCCCCACCAGAGGTGATCTCCCTGACCATACAAGAGTGGGAGGAAAGGACTGCAGACCATCCACCTCCACTGCCCCTCCTCCTTCCCTGCTCCGGACACTGAGAAGAGAATGAAAGAGGTGGCTCTGCAGGAAAGACCTGATTCGAGAAACAATTACAGAGCCTGTCACATGAGGGCAAGTTGTTTGTTTGTTTTTAATTTTCAATTTTTTAAAATTTTTTGACTGTTTTTTTGTTAGTTCTATTTTTCAAATATTTTTCCTTTGTGCATAAATGTGTATGTGAGGATTTGATCTGTTCCCCCCCACAAATATTTTTCTTTTCTTTTTCTGTTTCTTTCTTTGTTTATTTGTCATTTTCTGTTTATGTGTGTATGTGAATGATTGAGTGTTCATCTTCAATTTTGTTGTTGTTGTTGGTTTGTTTTTGCTCTTTTGACCTTCTGGATTTTTAAATTTTCATTTTTTATAGTTTAAGTTGTGTGTCAATATATGTGTGAGGGTTTGACTTGAATTCCTTTTTTTTCCTCCAGTCTTTCTGTTTTTCTTCTCTATTCACTTTGTGCTAGGCATGTGTATGTGTGTTTAGTTTTCTTAGGAGTTTTTTGTTGTTGTTGTTGCGATTCACTTTATTGTTGTTCTAGTTTGTTTTGGGTGTATATGTATGTCTGTGTGCGCACTTGTGTGTGTGTGTGTGTGTGTGTGTGTGTGTGTGTGTGTGTGTGTATTCCATTGTTTTTTGCATTGGTTTCTGCTTTGCATCATCATATAGAGTGGTGGTGGGGAGTGGGTCTTAGGGAACACATACCACAATTAGTGAACATTGTAATTTGCAAGAAGTTTATAAATCCTAGTGCCCCATCCCCTACTTTATTTGAATTTCAAAAACTACAGTAGACAGCAAAGCTTCCAATCCACAATCCTATTTCAGAATAGGACTAATCCAGAGCCCAGATCAGGGAAGAACAGAAGACTGAGCAAACATCAGAAGGGAAAGCCTCTCCCACTGACACTGAATAACAGAACTAAAGAGAAAAGTAAGAGATCTGTCACAAATGAGGAAGAATCAAAGGAAGACCTCAGGCAATTTCAAGTGTACGAAAGACAAAACTCCTGAAAAATCAAGAGTGAATAAGACTCAAGAAAGACAAGATGTAACACTGAAAGAACTTGTAACAGAGATTTTGGCAATAAAAAATTTCATCCGGGAACTAAATGACAAGATGGCAAGCAGGGAAGGCAGAATTAATCTACTGAAGAAAGAATCTCAAAACTTGACAACCAGAGCATGGAATTAACCTGATCTGTAAAAAAAAAAAAAAAAGAAAGAAAGAAAGAAAGAAAAAGAAAAAGAAAGAAGACTCTGAAAGAAAGAACAAAGCCTACAAGAGATGTGAAATTATATCAAGAGGCCAAACCTACACCTGATTGGTATACCAGAAGAAGAAAGAGAAATGGAGAACAACTTGGAGCAAGTATTCCAGGAGGTAATCCAAAAAACTTTCCCCATCTCACCAGAGAGGTGACCAGCCTAGCACAAGAGATACATAGAACCCCCTCAGGATGTCAAATGAGAAAACCAACCCCTAGACACATAATAATTTGCCTACACAAAGTAGGCACAAAAGAAAAAGTCCTAAAGGCAACAAGAGAGAAAAATCAGACTACCTACCGGGGAACACCTGTGGGGGCCCGCCCCGCAAGGGTCGTGGGAAATGTTGAAGGAGAGACAGATAGGCGAACGACGATCATATACCGGACACCTGCTTCTTGAACAGATGACAATTTAATGCTAGTTAATACAGAGCTTTTATACCATTTTTGAAGGGGCAAGACAAAGAAAACTCTTTCACATTCATATCTTTTAAAAGTTACCAGCTAGTGGTCTTAGTAGCAAACAAACCAAGATTCCCATAGGCTTTAGTAGCAAACAAGCCAAGATTCCCATAGGCATTTAAACAAGTCCTATTCATAAAGCCAACAATGACACTCTCAGTCCAATGTCCCAAATTACAAATGTTTCAAGAAAGTTTCTTTAAGTGTATATTTCTTTATGTGTCAGGAATATTCTCATCTTAGGCTCTTATGTTCTTCAGAGTCCTGTGATCGCCTTCCTTGTCCAGATGTCCTTGTTACTTTTCTCTTATCTTGCAGTGCTTGTTTCTAAAGAGAACTCAAAAGAAACTTTTAGTAATGTTTCCCAGGCCCCTCAAGG
>NW_007258367.1:111520-118910 GCF_000164805.1 Carlito syrichta
CCTGATCTCGTCATAAAAGTGTCTGATTATTATATTATGAGTTTAGTGAAAACCTACTCTATAAATGTTAATTTAGAGTTATAAGTTTATAGTTTTAATTATAGAATTAAGTAAAAACCTTAACATTAATCTTTATCCTAAGTTAGTGAAAACAGTGTTATAAATCCTACATAACTTCTAGATAAGTGTTAGAACTTATAATGAATTCATAATGAACTACTATAAACTTGTGCTTCTAAAAAATCCTTATGTTTAAACACTAAACTGCATAATCCTAAATCTAATAAGGAGTGAATATACTTATATCATTTATACTTAAGCAATATCTAGTAACTTATAACCAAGTGAAAGAAAGCATTCTTGATGTGCTTCAGAGTTTAACCCTTGCATATGTTAGAAAAGGCCAAGTGGCATAGTGGGAAAAATGGAAAAATAAACCATGATATTTCCAGGTTAGCTGTAATTCTTCACATAAACATGCCATCTTCTTCTTTCATGACTGCACAGAATTTCTTCAGCTGTATCAACAGCAAAGATGGAAGACAGAAGGGCCTCAGCTGCCCGGGCTCGCTTTGCGGCCGGGGGTCCTCAGCGCACCTGGACTTTGTCATCAGGCGGGCCTCCAAGGCTAGCTCCCAACAAAAACCAATCAGAATAGCAGCAGACCTATTGGCAGAAACACTATAAGTAAGAAGAGACTGGAGCCCTATATTCGAAGTCCTCAAAGATAAATAGTTTCAACCAAAAATTTCCTATCCAGCCAAGCTCAGTTTCATCAGTGATGGAGAATTAAAACCACAGACATCAAATCCCTAAGAGATTATGCAGCTTTCAGATCAGCTGTACAGGAGACACTTTAAAAGTATTAAGCACAGAACAAAGAAAGAAAAAAAAGAATGCCCACACACTTCCCAAGAGAACAACAGAACATAGACTCAACAGAGAATACAGCACAACAAGAAACTTAAAAACACACACATACATCAACCCCAAAGCCAAAAGAAAACAAGCAAACAAAGAACCTCATGACAGCAATAAGCAATCACATTTCAATAATCAGCCTGAAGTTAATGGAAAGACACAGAATGACAGACTGGATAAGAAACCATGACCCAATTATTTGCTGCACCCAGGAGACTCATCTCACTACAAGGGATGCCACAGACTCAAAGATAAAGGATGGAAAACGTGTTTCCAGACAAATGGATCACAAAAGAAGGCAAGAGTCGTGATCTTAATACCAGACAAAACAATCTTTAAGCTATCAAAAATTTTAAAAGATACAAAAGGACACCACATAATGATAAAAGGTTCAATCCATCAACAAGAAATATCCATCCTAAACATATATGCACCCAACACAGGAGCAC
The DNA here is from genome assembly GCF_000164805.1 of Carlito syrichta. Classification (NCBI taxonomy): domain Eukaryota; kingdom Metazoa; phylum Chordata; class Mammalia; order Primates; family Tarsiidae; genus Carlito; species Carlito syrichta. The sequence goes on from NW_007258367.1 coordinate 112,891, forward strand.
CAGCATTTATAAAACAACTACTAAGTAAACTAAAAAAAGATATTGACTCTTACACTATTATAGCAGGGGACTTGAATACCCCACTAACAGATCATCGAGGTAAAAAAATCAACAAGGATATCCAGAACCTAAACTTGATACTCAACCAAATGAACTTAAGAGATACCTACAGATTATTCCACCCAATAACCACAGAATATACATTCTACTCATCACCACATGGAATGTACGCCAAAATCGATCACATCCTTGGCCATAAATCAAGCAGAAACAAATTTGATAAGATTGAAATCTTGCCATGCACACTCTCAGACCACAAAGGAATTAAAATAAATATCAACATTAACAACATTTCCCCAAAACCCACAAAGACATTGACACAAAACAGCATGATACTGAACAACTACTGGGTCAATACTGAATTCAAAGCAGAAATTAAAGATTCCTGGAAACAAATGAAATGATGAAACATCTTACCAAAACCTCTGGGATGTCATGAAAGCAGTTCTAAGACAGGAATTTCTATCTTTATGAGCAAACATCAAGAAAATGGAAAGATCACAAGTTGAGAGCCTAACAAATCACCTAAAGGAGCTGGAAAGAGAAGACCACCAAAATCCCAACTTTAACAGAAGAATCCAAATCACCAAAATAAGAGCCCAAATACGGGGCATAGAAGACAAAGATATCATAGAAAACATCAGCAAAACAAAAAGCTGGTTCTTTGAAAGAATTAACAAGATTGATGGACCCCAAGCCAAAAAGACCAATAAAAAGAGAGAAAAAGCCCAAATAAACACAATCAGAAATACAAAAGATCAAATCACAACTAATTCCAAAGAAATACAAAAGACTGTCAGAGATTACCATGTACATCTATGGAAACAAACTTGATAACCTAAATGAAATGGAGGACTTTCTGACATCACACAACCTCCTCAGGTTGAAAAAAGAAGATATTGAGACAATAAATAGACCAATAACAACCCAGGAAATTGACTCTGTCATACAAAAACTACCTACAAAAACAAGCCCTGGACCAAATGACTTTCCAGCATAATTCTACAAAATGTACAAGGAGGAGGAGATACCAACCCTTTTGAAAGTATTCCAGGCAATTGAGAAAGATGGAATTCTTCCCAAATCATTTTACAAAACTAATATCACACTGATACCCAAACTGGGTAAAGATCCAACAAAAAAAAGAGAACTAAAGGTCAACATCCCTTATGAATATAGATGCAAAAATCCTCAACAGGATTCTAGCAAATCAGATCCAAAAACACATCTCAAAAATCATCCACCATGACCAAGTAGGCTTCATCCCCAGGATGCAGGGCTGGTTCAACATTCACAAGACCATAAATGTAATTAAATACATCAACAGATGTAAAAACAAGAACCATATGATTATATCATTAGATGCAGAAAAAGCTTTTGATAAACCCATCATCCCTTCTTGATGAAAACCCTCAAACACCTAGGTATAGAAGGAACATATCTCAAAATAGTAAGTGCCATCTACGATAAACCCACAGCTAACATATTGCTAAGTGGACAGAAACTGGAAACATTTCCCTAAAAACTGGAACAAGATAAGGCTGCCCACTCTCACCCCTCTTGTTCAACATTGTGAACAATGTTGGCAATTAGACAAGAGAAGGAAATCAGGGGTATCCAAATAGGAAAGGAGGAAGTCAAGTTACCCTCTTTGCTGATGATATGATCCTATACCTTGAAAATTCAAGAGAATCTGTCAAAAACCTGCTTGCACTGATAAAGGACTTCGGCAAAGTCTCAGAGTACAAAATAAATGTACAAAAGACAGCTGCATTCTTAAACACCAACAACAAGCAGGCAGAGACCCAAATTAAAAGCACAATCCCATTCACAATTCACAATAGCCACACAAAAAATGAAATACCTCGGCATCTTCCTAACCAGAGAAGTGATAGACCTTTACAATGAGAACTACAAAACACTGCTCAAAGAAATCCAAGAAGACACAAACAAATGGAAAAATATTCCATGCTCATGCATAGGAAGAATAAACATCGTTAAGATGTCCATCCTACCAAAGGCAATCTACAGATTCAACGCAATACCCATTAACTTACCAACATCATTCTTCTCAGACCTGGAAATAACAATAAGAAATTCAGAGCATAAACATAAATGACCACGAATAGCCAAAACAATCCTTAGCAAAAGAAACAAAGCAGGAGGTAGTACACTTCCAGACTTCAAACTTTACTATAAGACTATAGTAATCAAAGCAGCCTGGTATTAGTACCAGAACAGGTACATAGACCAATGGAACAGGATAGACATTCTGGAAGCAAAGCCTCAATTTCTCAACCAATTCATCTTTGACAAAGCCTCCAACAACAACCACTAGGGAGAGGAGAGGAGAACCTATTCAGTAAACGGTGCTGTGAAAACTGGCTGATCACATGCAGAATTCTACCTATCACCACACACAAAAATGAACTCTAAATGGATCAAAGGCCTAAATGTAAAACCTCAAACTATAAGAATCTTAGAAAATGCAGGAGACATCCTTATGTAAATTGGAACTGGCAACCAATTCCTATTCTGAACCCTAAATGACCATACCTTAAGAAATAAGATAGATAAATGGGACCTCACCAAACTAACCAGCTTCTGAAAACCAAAAGAAACCGTCAAGAGAGCAGATAGACAGCCCACAGAATGGAAAAAAATATTTGCCAACTGTGTATCTGACAAAGGCCTTACATCTAGGATCTACAAGGAACTGAAATGTGCCTAAAGAAATAAAACAAACAGCCCCATTAAAAAGTAGGCAAAAGACATGAATAGACATTTCTCAAAAGAAGATATACAGGCAGCCAACAGACACATGAAAAAGTGTTCGGCCACACTCATCATCAGAGAAATGCAAATCAAAACCACATTGAGATACCACCTAACCCCAGTAAGAATGGTCATCATTAATAAAACAAACAACAGATGCTGGCGAGGATGCAGAGAAAAAGGAACCCTTCTACACTGCTGGTAGGAATGCAAACTAGTGCAACCTCTTTGGAAGACGGTGTGGCAGTTTCTGAAATAACTAGAAATTGGCTTTCCCTATAACCCAGAAATTCCCCTACTGGGAATATACCCAGAAGAACTCAAATCATCCTACAAAAAAGATATGTGCACATGTATGTTTGTTGCAGCTCTATTCACAATAGCAAAAACATGGAACCAACCATATTGCCCATCAAAGCTGGACTGGATAAAAAAATGTGATACATATACACAATGGGATATTATGCAGCCCTAAAGAAAAACAAACATATGAACTTTGCAGCTACTTGGATGGATTTAGAGTCAATCATACTCAGTGATCTATCACAGAAACAAAGAACAGAGTACCATATGTTCTCACTCATAAGAGGACATTTAACAATTATAATACTACAAGAAGGTGATTGGCAGTACTGGGAAACTGTCTCATGTTTATTATGTGGCAGAACTGAGCCTAGAAACCAGAGCGGGGTGGGATTGGCAGTTGAGGGAATCTGCTAGGGGTGGGAGGGGCATTCCTCATCAACAAGGGTACCTGCATAATCAATGTTTGTATACCTACCCCTGAATTGTACCCTACATCTTTGTAAGAAAAAAAAGAAAAAATTTATCTGAAGCCATCAAGTGGACTGATTGACTTTTTGTTTAGTTTCATGCTTGCTTTATGCAGTTTACTAATAAATCTTTGGCTGAGCAAAGTGTTCACGCCTGTAATACCAGCACTTTGGGAGTCTGAGGCAAGAGGATTGCCTGAGCCCAAAACTTTGAGGTCAGCCAGTCTAGGCAACATACTTCATCTCTACAACATACCTCATCTCTACAAAAAATTTATTTTAAATGAGCTGGGAATGGTGGTGAGCACCTGTGAACCCAGCTACTCAAGAGGCTGAGGCGGAAAGATCACTGGAGCCCAGGAGATAGAGGCTATGGTAAGCTGTCATCATGCCACTGCACTCTAGCCTGGTCAACAGAGCGAGACTCAACTCTAACAATAATAATAATAACAATAATAATAAATCTTCAACTGGCAAAGGAAGAGGGAAAATTTAACTAGTTTGTGAAGAGCTCTAATATCCCATTTATTGTAATTTTTTTCACAATTACCCCCAAAATGGATTTGACTTAGAAAATCTGCTTTTGTGTGTATGTGTATTTTTTTAAGTAGCCTGAAAATCATTTATCCACCCAAGGAAGGGGGTTTGATTTTGGGAAAAGATCAGAAAATAGATTGTATGGACTGATGAGAGACCCATATATGGAGAGTGGATGGACACAAACTCTTAAAAACTTAGGAAACACAAATATATCCTATGAGGTCTGACTATTAAATTCACAATTTTGACACCAGGCGCTTACATTGGCAGCACTGTGCAAGCAACTTGGTAAGGTTTCATAACCTTGGTATATCAGTGTCTCACAGCTGTGTTCGTGTCAATGTATGGCAGTGTCTTACTGAGCGGTGTTCATTATTGTTGTATGTTTTTGTGTGCCATCACAAGAATGTTGGAGCTTGAATTAGAACAACAAACAAACATTAAATTTCTTGTTAAACTTGGCAAGAATAGAAGTGAAATCAGGGACATGTTAATTCAAGTTTGGGAATAATATCATGAAGAATATGGCAGTGTGCAAATAGATTAAACATTTTTCTGAGGGAAGAGAAAGCATCACAGATGAAGAGAGGTCAGGATGACTAGTAACGAGCAGAATTCACAAAAACATTGCAAAAAATTGTCTAATTTTGTGTCAAAATTATCTGCTGACTGTGAGAAGCATAGCAGAACAAACATCAGTAGAGTAACAGGAAAATCTTAACTGAAAATCTTGGCATGAGGAAAGTATGTGCAAAAATGATCCCAAAGGAGCTCTTGCATCACAACAATGCACCAGCTCACAGAGCACTGTTTGTGAGGGAGTTATTAGCCAGTAAGCAAGTAACATACTGGAACACGCTCCCTACTCACCTGATCTGGCCCCCCAATGACTTTTTTCTTTACTCAAAGATTTAAAAAAATTGAAAGGAAGACATTTTAATGCCATTCAGGACATCAGGATAATACGATGACAGCCCTCATGCCCAATCCAGAAAAAGAGTTCCAAAATTTCTTTGACGGGTAGACTAGGCACTGGCATCAGTGCATAGCTTCCCCAGGGGAGTACTTCAAAGGTGATTGTAGTGATATTCAGCAATGAGGTATGTAGCACTTTTTCTAGGATGAGCTCACGAACTTAATTATCAGATCTAATAATTCTCCACTGAGCACATTAATTGTCTTTGCTTTATGATTATGTTGCTTTTAATAACATTCCTTACGGTGCCAGGGTGCTTTATGGTTTATGAAGTACTTATACTTCCCCACATATTGTTATTAGGTTTATTTTACTGGAGAGAAAATTATGCCCTAGAGAATATAAATTATTTGAGTGTCTCATGTTTATTGTGTGGCAGAACTGGGCCTAGAAACCAGGTTTTCTGTTATTTTGACTATTCTTGGAAGTGGCTAACAAAGTGGTTGAAAGTTTGGGCTTTAGAGCCAAACAAACCTGGATACACACTCAGCTCTGCCACTGATTAATTGTGTGAACTTGGAGAAATTATTTGGTCCCTCTCAGCCTCTATTTCCTCATTTCTCAGGTGGGGATAAAAGCATCTACCTTCAGTTGGGCACAGTGGCTCGTACCTGTAATTTCAGCACTTTGGGAGGCTGAGGCAGGAAGATTGCTTGAGCCCGGGAGTTCAAGACCAGCCTTAGCAACATAGCAAAATCTTGTCTCTACAAAAAAATTAAAATATAAACTGGGTGTGGTGGTGCTTGCTTGTAGTCCTAGCTACTCGGGAGGCTGAGGTGAAAGGATCACCTGAGCCCAGGAGGTTGTCAGGTTGAGGTTGCTGTGAGCCATGATTGTGCCACTGCACTCTATCCTGGGTAACAGAATAAGACCCTGATCAAACACACACACACACA